>NC_053024.1:652236104-652342215 GCF_003073215.2 Triticum urartu | reverse complement strand
TTTCTACGATCTGATCGTGGAGGAGAATATTTGAGTTACGAGTTTGGTGTACATTTGAAAAATTGTGGAATAGTTTCGCAACTCACGCCACCCGGAACACCACAGCGTAATGGTGTGTCCGAACGTCATAATCGTACTTTACTAGATATGGTACGATCTATGATGTCTCTTACTGATTTACCGCTATCATTTTGGGGTTATGCTTTAGAGACGGCCGCATTCACGTTAAATAGGGCACCATCAAACTCCGTTGAGACGACGCCTCATGAACTATGGTTTGGCAAGAAACCAAAGTTGTCGTTTCTTAAAGTTTGGGGCTGCGATGCTTATGTGAAAAAGCTTCAACCTGATAAGCTCGAACCCAAATCGGAGAAATGTGTCTTCATAAGATATCCAAAGGAAACTATTGGATACACCTTCTATCACAGATCCGAAGGCAAGATTTTTGTTGCTAAATTCGGAAACTTTCTAGAGAAGGAGTTTCTCTCGAAAGAAGTGAGTGGGAGGAAAGTCGAACTTGATGAGGTAACTGTACCTACTCCCTTATTAGAAAGTAGAACATCACAGAAAACTGTTTCTGCGACACCTACACCAATAAGTGAGGAAGCTAATGATGATGATCATGAAACTTTAGATCAAGATACGATTGAACCTCGTAGATCAACCAGAGTGAGATCCGCACCAGAGTGGTACGGAAATCCTGTCATGCTACTAGATCATGATGAACCTACGAACTATGAAGAAGCGATGGTGAGCCCAGATTCCGCAAAGTGGCTTGAAGCCATGAAATCTGAGATGGGATCCATGTATGAGAACAAAGTATGGACTTTGGTTGACTTGCCCGATGATCGGCAAGCAATTGAGAATAAATGGATCTTTAAGAAGAAGACTGACGCTGATGGTAATGTTACTATCTACAAAGCTCAACTTGTCGCAAAAGGTTTTCGACAAGTTCAAGGGATTGACTACGATGAGACTTTCTCACCCGTAGCGATGCTTAAGTCTGTCCGAATCATGTTAGCAATTGCCGCATTTTATGATTATGAAATTTGGCAGATGGATGTCAAAACTGCATTCCTGAATGGATTTCTGGAAGAAGAGTTGTATATGATGCAACCGGAAGGTTTTGTCAATCCAAAGGGAGCTAACAAAGTGTGCAAGCTCCAGCGATCCATTTATGGACTGGTGCAAGCCTCTCGGAGTTGGAATAAATGCTTTGATAGTGTGATCAAAGCATTTGGTTTTATACAGCCTTTCGGAGAAGCCTGTATTTACAAGAAAGTGAGTGGGAGCTCTGTAGCATTTCTAATATTATATGTGGATGACATATTACTGATTGGAAATAATGTAGAATTTCTGGATAGCATAAAGGGATACTTGAATAAAAGTTTTTCAATGAAAGACCTCGGGGAAGCTGCTTACATATTAGGCATAAAGATCTATAGAGATAGATCAAGACGCTTAATTGGACTTTCACAAAGCACATACCTTGACAAGATTTTGAAGAAGTTCAAAATGGATCAAGCAAAGAAAGGGTTCTTGCCTGTGTTACAAGGTGTGAGATTGAGTAAGACTCAAAGCCCGACCACTGCAGAAGATAGAGAGAAAATGAAAGATGTTCCCTATGCTTCAGCCATAGGCTCTATCATGTATGCAATGCTGTGTACCAGACCTGATGTGTGCCTTGCTATAGGTTTAGCAGGGAGGTACCAAAGTGATCCAGGAGTGGATCACTGGACAGCGGTCAAGAACATCCTGAAATACCTAAAAAGGACTAAGGATATGTTTCTCGTATATGGAGGTGACAAAGAGCTCAACGTAAGAGGTTACGTTGATGCAAGCTTTGACACTGATCCGGACGATTCTAAATCGCAAACCGGATACGTATTTACATTAAATGGTGGAGCTATCAGTTGGTGCAGTTCTAAACAAAGCGTCGTAGTGGGATCTACATGTGAAGCGGAGTATATAGCTGCTTCGGAAGCAGCAAACGAAGGAGTCTGGATGAAGGAGTTCATATCCGATCTAGGTGTCATACCTAGTGCATCGGGTCCGATGAAAATCTTTTGTGACAATACTGGTGCAATTGCCTTGGCAAAGGAATCCAGATTTCACAAAAGGACCAAACACATCAGGAGACGCTTCAACTCCATCCGGGATCTAGTCCAGGTGGGAGACATAGAGATTTGCAAGATACATACGGATCTGAATGTTGCAGACCCGTTGACTAAGCCTCTTCCACGAGCAAAACATGATCAGCACCAAGACTCCATGGGTGTTAGGATCATTACAGTGTAATCTAGATTATTGACTCTAGTGCAAGTGGGAGACTGAAGGAAATATGCCCTAGAGGCAATAATAAAGTTATTATTTATTTCCTTATATCATGATAAAGGTTTATTATTCATGCTAGAATTGTATTAACCGGAAACATAATACATGTGTGAATACATAGACAAACAGAGTGTCACTAGTATGCCTCTACTAGACTAGCTCGTTAATCAAAGATGGTTATGTTTCCTAACCATGAACAAAGAGTTGTTATTTGATTAACGAGGTCACATCATTAGTTGAATGATCTGATTGACGTGACCCATTATATTAGCTTAGCACCCGATCGTTTAGTATGTTGCTATTGCTTTATCCATGACTTATACATGTTCCTATGACTATGAGATTACGAAACTCCCATTTACCGGAGGAACACTTTGGGTACTACCAAACGTCACAACGTAACTGGGTGATTATAAAGGAGTACTACAGGTGTCTCCAATGGTAGATGTTGGGTTGGCGTATTTCGAGATTAGGATTTGTCACTCCGATCGTCGGGGAGGTATCTCTGGGCCCTCTCGGTAATGCACATCACTTAAGCCTTGCAAGCATGGCAACTAATGAGTTAGTTGCGGGATGATGTATTACGGAACGAGTAAAGAGACTTGCCGGTAACGAGATTGAACTAAGTATTGGATACTGACGATCGAATCTCGGGCAAGTAACATACCGATGACAAAGGGAACAACGTATGTTGTTATGCGGTCTGACCGATAAAGATCTTCGTAGAATATGTAGGAGCCAATATGGGCATCCAGGCCCCGCTATTGGTTATTGACCGGAGACGTGTCTCGGTCATGTCTACATTGTTCTCGAACCGTAGGGTCCGCACGCTTAACGTTACGATGACAGTTATTATGAGTTTATGCATTTTGATGTACCGAAGGTTGTTCGGAGTCCCGGATGTGATCACGGACATGACGAGGAGTCTCGAAATGGTCGAGACGTAAAGATTGATATATTGGAAGCCTATGTTTGGACATCTGAAGTGTTCCGGGCGAAATTGAGATTTTACCGGACTACCGGGAGGGTTACCGGAACCCCCCGGGAGCCAAATGGGCCAACATGGGCCTTGGTGGAAAGGTGAAAGGGCTGCCCCATGGGCTGCGCGCCTCCCCCCCGTCGCCTAGTCCTATTAGGACTAGGGAAGGTGGCCGGCCAACCCCTCTCTCTTTCCCCACTTGGGGAGTCCTATTTGGAATAGGATTGGAGGGGAGTCCTACTCCCGGCGGGAGTAGGACTCCTCCTATGGCTGCCGCACCCCTCCCCCTTTGCTCCTTTATATACGGGAGCAGGGGGCACCTCTTGACATACAATTGATCATTGAGATCATTCCTTAGCCGTGTGCGGTGCCCCCTGCCACCATATTCTACCTCGGTCATATTGTTGCAATGCTTAGGCGAAGCCCTGCATCGGTAGTACATCAAGATCGTCACCATGCCGTCGTGCTGACGGAACTCTCCTCGACGCTTTGCTGGATCGGAGCCCGAGGATCGTCATCAAGCTGAACGTGTGCTAAGAACTCGGAGGTGCCGGAGTAACGGTGCTTGGATCGGTCGGATCGGGAAGAAGACGTACGACTACTTCCTCTACGTTGTGTCAACGCTTCCGTTGCGATCTACAAGGGTACGTAGATCATACTCTCCCCTCGTTGCTATGCATCACCATGATCTTGCTTGTGCGTAGATTTTTTTTTGAAATTACACGTTCCCTAACACCTTGCAGGGACCTCGCCCCGTAAGAGCGCGCCTAGCCTAGCAACGTCCCCGCCTCGCTCGGCGCCCGGCCACATGCGCCCGCAACCGTCGCCCTGCCGCGCCCGGCGCCCGACCTTGCTCCCAAGGGTGTGTCCCACCGTTGCCTCTTACTCGCCGGTGTGTGCGCCGCCAGTGATAGCTGCGTCCTGTGCCCCTGCCTCCGCCCTCCCGCTCGCGCCCGCGTACCCCTCCCCCTGCTCGCTGCTGTTCCAGCCCGACTCTGCCCGCACCACCGCGCGGCGCCCGCCGGCCTCACCGGCCTTGCCTGCCGCTAGCTGCTGCCTCTGCATCGCCCGCGCCCACTGCGCCCATCGAGTGCCTGGCCGTGCTCCCGTGCGCCCACAGTCCTTCCTGCCTGCTCCATTGTGGCCTCGTGCGCCCCGCTGCTCGCCGGTCGGCCCCCGCTCCGGCAATGACCGTGCCGTGGCCACCGACCTCCCTTGCTCCGGCACACTACTGGGTCTGCGCACACCTGAGCGTGCGCCCGCTTGGGCCGCGCCCTGCGCCTGCTAGCGCCTGAACCCTCTAAGGCCCCCAGGCCTATGACAGGAGGGCCCCACCCCAAAACATTAAAAAAAGATATAAAAAAGAATTAAGAATTAAAAATAATAAATAAATAAAAATTAATTAACTTAATTAATTAGGTTTAATTAAACTAATTAAAATCTATTAGCCTAATAACCTAGTTAGACTAAATTAACTAGTTAGTTAATGTAACAGTCAATGACAGGGGGCCCCACCCCCTGTTGACCGGTCAAACATTGACTGGTCAACAGGGACCCCCTGGCCCACCTGTCAGCCTCTGGTATACTTCTGTGTATGCAGAGCTGGGTGCACGTAGCATTTAGCTATTTAATTTCGAATAATTATAATTCCAGAATATTATTAAAACTTTGGAAAATAATATAAAATAAACCGTAACTCGGATGAAAATGTTTTGTAGATGAAAGTTGCTCAGAACAACGAGACGAATTCGAATACGTAGCCCGTTCGTCCGCCACACATCCCTAGCATAACGAACACGCAACTTTCCTCCTCTAGTTCATCTGTCCGAAAACGCGAAACAGCAGCAGGAATACATTCCTGGATGTTTCCCCCCTTCGCGGGTATCACCTCCTACCATGTTAGGGCACACATAGCACCGCGCATTGTCATGCCATGAATCGTCATGCTTATGTTTGCATTATATTTATTGTTTCTTCCCCTCTTCTCTCGTTAGACACCGAGACTGACACCACCGCCACCGCCAATGTAATCTTCTTTTTGCGGTGTGTTTGTTGAGACCGATGAATTGTGGGTTTATGATCAAGTCTATCTATGAACAATATTTGAATCTTCTCTGAATTCTTTTATGTATGATTGGTTATCTTTGCAAGTCTCTTCGAATTATCACTTTGGTTTGGCCTACTAGATTGATCTTTCTTACAATGGGAGAAGTGTTTAGCTTTGGGTTCAATCTTGCGGTGTCCTTTCCGAGTGACAATAGGGGCAGCGAGGCACGTATTGTTTTGTTGCCATAGAGGATAAAAAGATGGTTTTTTTTATCATATTGCATGAATTTATCCCTCTACATCATGTCATCTTGCTTAAGGCGTTACTCTGTTTTCATTAACTTAATACTCTAGATGCATGCTGGATAGCGGTCGATGAGTGGAGTAATAGTAGTAGATGCAGGCAGGAGTCGGGTGGTGTGTGGGCGTGCCGAGGCAAAGAAGAAGCAACTGTCCCTCGCACGTAGACGCATCCGTCTGATTAGTAGTACGAAGCAATGTAATATCACTAACTGATCGCAGGTAGACAGGGTGTGAGACGGCATCACAAATCCATAATGCTTATCAACATTACGCTGTGGTTACCCAATCTTCGCGCCCTTCAGATTCAGAGGAGATGTGTCCAGTCTTCTGCGCTAGAACAAGGTTGTGGTTCGCATGGAGCCGTAAGATTCTGGTCGGCTCCGAATGCTCGAGGTGGTAATCGAGACACACCTTGCAAAAGGTGCCGCGGCAGTCCACAGAAAAGTAGTCCTTCATCGCCTCTATAAGAGAGACAGCGACAAAACTGCAAGAAGCTGGTGTCATTCTGGAGGTGCGGTACTAAGGAATGCTCTCAATCTGGTTGTCGTCCCGCAGAAGGCGGGAAGGAGCGCAGTGTGGCGTCAGGACTTCTGAGCCACCTGACCAAACAGGCTATGCCAGCCAGACGCACTTCCCAGCTTCCGTGCCCAGCGAATCACGCACTCCAGATGAGATACCACAGTCCGATGTGCGCAGCGCCTGCTTGGTGTTTTCTAAGGAGACGGCATGTCAATCACAGTCTTTCACGCTGATCACGGCGAAAATCGAGAATGGTAAAGTCAAGCATGTTGTAGAACTGTACGGCTTATCTCGCATGTCTTATGAACTTTCATTACTCGTAGGTTATTCCTAAGCGGGCGTGTCTAATTTTACTTGCGGTCATTAGTTATTTTACTTTATTTTATACATTGCATGCCAGATATTAGTTTATGGTTATTCTGTTATGCACGTTATCTGCTAATCGCGGAGATGAACTAGATTGTGACCGCAAGACTGTGTGACTAGCCACATCTGCTTATGGTTGGTTGGGAAGAGTTATTTGGGCTTTGGTGGCGGGTATATGCTAGGAGGCGGGGCAGCGGGATCAGCCAGGAGGCACGTTGCGGAGGCGCTATGTTGACAGAATATAAGGCGTCTATGATTGGATACTTCGGTTCTCAGAGGGGGATGAGTACTGTAAAAGTTACTTTAGGAGGTCACTTCTGCCAGTGCCTGATCCTTCGTGGCTACGGATGACATCGGAGATGGACTAGGAGGTGCAGAGTTAAGGCGCGATCCTAGGCGAGGAAACATTCGCACCGGGGCGGACGTTGGCACTTCAAGTGTGGGGACATGTTAACAACTGCACCACTGAGCCGACAGAACAATAGCGGTGGGATGTCTCGCTAGTCGCGGCGCGCGAGCGCATACGAGCAAGGTGAGAGTCTAGGAGCCTTAGCTCTGGATGCTCGGACTCACATGGAGAAATCCTTCTCTCGCGAGGCGTAATAGATATCTTCCGTAGACGATATGTATTTCGTTTGGTCGCAAAATCTCAACTTCACAGCATGCCGGGTGTATAGGAGTATTGAGACCAGCCTTCCAGCAGACGGCTCAAAGGAGATGTCCATCCTACATAGCTTGGCTTCGGAACTGTGTGACCTCTTTTTCTCTGTGTGCCGCTAGGTCCATGTTGCTGGCTTTTACATAATCAACTGTCTTTGCCAGTCTACCATAGGCCGTTTGCAGATATTCGGGGAGACAATTGGCCCGGGCATATGGTGGCAATATATATCATGATTCTGATGGGCTCCTGCTGAGAAGACCCGTATCTTGCTACCAAACATTCCCGTGGCTAGTATGGTATATAATTGGAGGGAGCTATTCCGATTTTTTAACCCTTGTGCCGGTACCTATTGCCTGTTTCATATGTAGTATCATATCCCTTCATAGAATGTAGTCTTGCAGACGCTAATTGCGATGCTTGTGGTCTGGATACTTGAAAAGACAGAAGCAGTGCACACCCTTGGCTACACAGAATTCCTTAGAAAATTTTTCTAAAATATATGAGTCCATTCCCTCTGTTAACGTGCCGCTACTCATCGTCTTTTTCGCTCATGAGGTTGTAGATGTATAAAAGAGGCAAAGAAAATCTTTGCACAGTTAGGGTGGAGTGGCTTGTCATCCTCCCGGAGGAGCTAGTCTTTTTGATCAGGGAAGTAATGAGTTTTTTCAGTTCATTGAAATCTTCAGAAAGGGTTCCTAACAATGTTTAATTGATTAGAATTATCTGGGACCTTAATCGATGATTTGGCCATGATCGAAATAATGAGACTGAGAGGGTCTCTTGGGGAATATAGAGGCCAACAGAGAGTTCTGTTAAACGGAAGTGCGCTCTCATAGATGGGATAGAATTGGTTGTGCAAATATACGAAGGGGTGTTGCCTGAGGAGGCAAACGCAACTGCTAAAGTTGTCTTGACTGAGGGAGTCCTGGATTGGGGGTATCCGGACAGCCGGACTATATCCTTTGGCCGACTGTTGGACTATGAAGATACAAGATTGAAGACTTCGTCCCGTGTCGTATGGGACTCTCCTTGGCGTGGAAGGCAAGCTTGGCAATACGGATATACGTAGATCTCCTCCCTTGTAACCGACTCTGTGTAACCCTAGCCCCCTCCGGTGTCTATATAAACCGGAGGGTTAGTCTGTAGGACAAGAACAAAGAGTCGTAATTAATATCCGATGAAGACGGTCCTCTTAGCTATACAGAGAGAGTTTAGCCTCTCCGATCATATGCGTGGTGATCAACTCTTGTAATCTATGATCAAGATCAATCAAGCAGGAGTAGGGTTTGTACTCCATCGAGAGGGGCGCAGAACCTGGGTAAAATACACTCAGTGCTCCCCAGCTCTGTTACCGCCACGCGGAGATGGTAGCACAGTGCTCCATTGGTCAATGTAGAGCGACGCTCGAGGGCAGATCAGAGTAGTGTAGATGTGTTGGGAGCTCTGCGCTAGAACCGCCTACCCGCTGAATCCGTCGGTTTTGAAAAACACCAACTCCACATTGGTGTTATTCACATTGAGAGTTCTCTGCATTGGTGCATCATTAACGCCAGGTGCCACCCTTGAATGGCTCCTTCAAATCATGATAGACGATGCGCCCAGTCCCTAGGCACGGTTCGCAGGACTTTTTCTCCCCGGACAAGATCTTTGTATTCGCGGCCTAAGCTGCGTCACTGCGGCGCGTGTGACGGTCCGGGGTGTGGAGTTCACCGCCTAAGCCAATGGACTTCTCAAGCAACATATCGCCCGCGTAGCCCACTGGGCCCAAACTTGGCTGTTGGGGCATCTGCTGGGGGCCAAAAGCATTCGGAGGACGGCGAAGGGTTTACCGCCAGCGAGATTGTGCGCTGCCTGAGGCCATTCTCTGTTTGTATGGGCAGGTAGCAGAGGGCCCAACCAGCGCTCGTAGGGCAGGGATACCCGACTGGATCATGGGAGCAAGATGCATAAAGGAAGAGAAGGCCGAAGCATTCCGGCGCTGGGCAGAAACTTGGGGCTGTGATGGTAAGGGGAGTCTCTGCACTTGCCGAGGTGCTGCAGTAACTGCGGGATGGTGAGTCCGCCGGCACGGGTCACGAGATCGGACCGACCATGTACGATCGCCTGGGAGGTCCCTGAGAGCCATGCTCAGGGACAGATGGGGGTTGCACGCGAAGGCGGTAGAACCAGCCACACTGCACCGCCAACCCGGGCTCCCACCGTTCTCAATTTCGAAGCCCATTTGTGCCAGTGGACGTGGTAGGACCCCGCTCGTGCCACCACTACTTCAGGGCCGATCGACGCGCGGATGCGTCACATGAGCGAGCACGGCTGTTAACCCTTCGTAGGCAGCACGGTGCTGCGCGATTGTGGCAAGGCGCGCTGCCCCATCGCCTACGTCTTCGCTACGCGGGCGCTCTCATGCGACTCACTCATTTGGAGCGCAACGGAGCCTGGTCACGGCGCCAGCCCAGCTCAATGCTGGGTTCATCCTACGCCAGCTGGGAGAGTGCCTCAAGAGCTCCAATGCTGCAGAAGGGTGGCAGAATTGGAATATCAAATTGCAGGCATTCTAGTTAGACCATGGAGTCATCAAGGGCGCCAGCACTGCACTGATTAGTGGTGGAATGGACCGACGCCCCAGCCCTGGAGCAGGAGTTGGAGCCGGTCAGCCAGGGAAAGTGAGTGCATATGCATTCGGCTGTGGTACTGTCTGTAGAGTAGCGCCCTCTCAAACGTCTCGATGAGAGTGGGCGCCGCTCGTTGCTCGAATCTCGGCCACCGGACCTCTACGCCGACGTGCGGACTCGTTCCTCGAGATGGTCTGCCCGCGCGGGCGCCGATCATGGAGTTTACCTCCGCGGATATCTTTCAGCACTCGCCCTTCGGCGACATACTGAACTCATTAAGGTCTCTCTCCTTGTCAGGAGAGTCCTGGCCGAACTATGTCCGGCAGGATTGGGATGCGGATGACGAAGAAATTCGCCGCCCACCCACCACCCACTTAGTAGCCACTGTCGACGAATTTGACCGACATGCTCGACTTCGACTCCGAAGACATCGACGGTATGGACGACGATGCAGGAGAGAACAAGAACCACTGCCCACAGGGCACTGGACAGCCACCTCATCATATGATATATATATGGTGGACACACCCAAAGAAGGCAATGGCGACGGGACAGCGGAGGATGACCCCTCCAAGAAGCAACCCAAGCGCCGACGTCAGCGGCGCCGCTCTAAGTCTCTGCCAAGGCAAAAGCGGTGTAGGACAAGATATGTCTAGAGGGGGTGATTAGACTACTTGACCAAATAAAAACTTAACCTTTTCCCAATTTTAGTTCTTGGCAGATTTTAGCTATATTTAGGACAAGTCAAGCAATCATCACATAATTCAAGCAAGCATGCAAAGAGTATATAGGCAGCGGAAAGTAAAGCATGCAACTTGCAAGAATATAAAGGGAAGGGTTTGGAGAATTCAAACGCTATTGGAGACACGGATGTTTTTCCCGTGGTTCGGATAGGTGGTGCTATCCTACATCCACGTTGATGGAGACTTCAACCCACGAAGGGTAACGGTTGCGCGAGTCCACACAGGGCTCCACCCAAGGGAACAGTTGCGTGAGTCCACACAGGGCTCCACCCACGAAGGGTCCACGAAGAAGAAACCACCCACAAAGGGTCCACGAAGAAGCAACCTTGTCTATCCCACCATGGCCATCGCCCACACAGGACTTGCCTCACTAGCGGTAGATCTTCACGAAGTAGGCGATCTCCTTGCCCTTACAAACTCCTTGGTTCAACTCCACAATCTTGTCGGAGGCTCCCAAGTGACACCTAGCCAATCTAGGAGACACCACTCTCCAAGAAGTAACAAATGGTGTGTAGGTAATGAACTCCTTGCTCTTGTGCTTCAAATGATAGTCTCCCCAACACTCAACTCTCTCTCATAGGATTTGGATTTGGTGGAAAGAAGATTTGAGTGGAAAGCAACTTGGGAAGGCTAGAGATCAAGATTCATATGGTAGGAATGGAATGTCTTGGTCTCAACACATGAGTAGGTGGTTCTCTCTCAGAACATATGAGTTGGAATGATGTGTGTGTTCTGATGGCTCTCTCCATGAGAGAAAGAGGTGGAGGGGTATATATAGCCTCCACACAAAATCCAACCGTTACACAGTTTACCAATCTCGGTGGGACAATCAGAAAACTCGGTCGGACCGAAATAGTAAACCTAGTGACCGTTAGTGATTTCGGTGGGACTGACATGCAACTCGGTAGGACCGATTCGGTTAGGGTTTGGGCATAACGTAATCTCGGTGAGACCGATTACACAAACTCGGTGAGACCGAATTTGGTAATTAGCTAACCAGAGAGTTGGTCAGGCAAACTCGGTGGGACCGATTTGCTCTTTCGGTGAGACCGAGTGGAACTCGGTGAGACCGAAAAGTTACAAAGGGGAAACACTGAGTTTACATTGCAATCTCGGTGGGACCGATTCGCTCTTTCGGTAAGACCGAAAAGTTACGGAAAGGGAAACAGAGAGTTTGCAACCCCATCTCGGTGAGACCGAGATCCTTATCGGTAGAACCGAATTGCTAGGGTTTGGCAGTGGCTAATGACAAGTGAAACTCGGTGGCGCCGGATAGGAAGAATCGGTAGGACCGAGTTTGGCTTAGGGTTTAGGTCATATGTGGATATGGGAAAGTAGTTGAGGGTTTTGGAGCATATCACTAAGCACATGAAGCAAGAGGCTCATTAAGCAACACCTCATCCCTCCTTAATAGTATTGGCTTTTCCTAAAGACTCAAATGTGATCTTGGATCACTAAAATATAAAATGAAGAGTCTTGAGCTTTTGAGCTTGAGCCAATCCTTTGTCCTTAGCATTTTGAGGGTTCCACTTTCACATCCATGCCATGCCAATCATTGAGCTTTCCTGAAATAATCATCTTGGAATAGCATTAGCTCAATGAGCTATATGTTGTTATGAATTACCAAAACCACCTAGGGATAGTTGCACTTTCAATCTCCCCCTTTTTGGTAATTGATGACAACATATAGATCAAAGCTTCGACAAATGATAATAAGCATGAAATATATCGTCGCTTTGAGAAGTATGTGATAAGTAAGAGCTCCCCCTAAATTTGTGCATATTTAAAATTTGCTTTGGACTGCAAATGCATAAAGAATTAGAATTATGGGTTACTCTTCCATGTCACATACATCTTGGTGGAGCGCTCAAAAATGATAAGATTGAAATACATGCACTCATCACCAAGAATAGTGAATGATCACAAACGATAGATAGAATGATAATATTTAAGCAAGCATTAAGCAAACATTAAGTGTAGCTTATGATCAAACACATGATCATCGATGTCTCACAAATAATGACGTAGTATCTCAAGCACTCAAAAGCAGACAAGTTCGAAAAAAAACACCAAATAAAGCAAGAGAGAAAAGCAACACTCTCTCTCTCGAAGCCTATGATCTATACATCTTCTCCCCCTTTGGCAACAAGTTACCAAAAAGTTCCTAGAAAATGCATAGCACTAGATCGACGCTCAGGTTTGATCTTCAGGTGGTGGTGGAGTCCGGAGCACTCCAAGGATGAAGCCTTCGGTAGACGTGGTGGGAGTCGAGGCTGAAGTGGATGCTGGAGCTGGTGGAACTGAGGCTGTGGCTGGTGCAGACGTTGTAGCTCTGGTGTCAGCAACTGGCAGTGCAGACGACCTCGGACCTCGTGGCACCCTCGCAAAAGCATCAGTCGTGGTCCTGCCTCTCCTCTCATTCATGTCCTCCTGGAGCTGCTCCACGGCAGTCTGTATCTCTGTCACCTTGATGTCCAAGTCATAGAACCTCTGTTCCATGATCCTCTCTAAACTCGCCTGGTTCTGAGTCAGGGTGGCTATACTCTGCTCAATCCGCAGGGTGGACGCAATCAGGTAACCAAGCTGCTCTTGTTTGGTTTTCAGGAAGTAATCAGATGCCTCCGCTTGAGTAGGCATCCTGGCATCTTTCTCCTTCTTTGCCTTCTCCTTCTGAGCTTGTGCATGGGCAGATGATGGTTCATTCTCATTCATAACAACTTGATTATCTTAGAAATCTGGACGGATGGGCAGGTGTTCCTTATCCAACAAATATACGCCCGTGCCCATCTTGGAGTTGATGAGCTCCTGAATCTGAGAGGCATATCCACAGCTCCTCTTCTGATCTGCCGCAGTCCTTTTGATTGTTTGCACTATGAGGCTCATGACTTTGAATTTTTGAGGCATGTCAAAGACATGAAGCAAATTGATCGCGTGACCTCTGTTCATCTTATGATCTCCAGACTTGGGCAGAAGGGTGTGCCTAAGGATCCAGTTGATCGTAGGCAATCCTGATAGCAGATAATGCACTGAGCCAAACTTGAACGTGTCAAGTACTTCATTCGGAATCTCCTTGTACATGTTGGACATGGAGTTGTGGTCCATCTTTTTCTTGGCATAAATGTCCAAGTCATCTTCTTGCTCCTCTGGGGCATTGATCAGCTTCGCCCATTCCTCAACAGTAGAGTGGTACCTTGTACCCTCTGACATCCATGTGATCCTGCCATCCGGATAAAAGTGTGCTGTGGAGTAGAATTGCATGATTAGCTCCTCGTTCCACTTTGTGAGCTTCTGCCCAACAAAGTCTGCAACTCCACATGCACTAAATCTGTCAAATACTCCAGGGTAGTACTCTTCATTGTCCTTGATATAGGTCCAGTCGACCCATCTCATGTCACATACAATTGGCTTCTTGTCAAGTTGCACTGTCTCATAGAAATCCTGCTGCTCCTTGGTATGAAACCTGTAGTCCACTGCAGTCCTTCTCCTAGAAGCATATGGATCTGCTTCTCTCCACTTCCTGAGCCCTGAGTCTCTCCTGAGCTTCATATCCTCAGCCACAGGATGAGCATCGTTGTGGTCTGGGATCTTGGGCTTTAGCTTCCTTAGGACATTTTCTTCCTCATCCTCAGCAACAATCTCAGGCACTGGGGCCTTGTTCTTCTCAGCTGCAAGAATGCTCCTTGTATTTCTCTTAGGTTTTGGCTTGGAGGCAGCTTTGGGCTTAGATGCAGTAGCCCCTGACCTTATGGCATCACCCATTAGCTTGGGTGCCTTGGGCGCTGGTGCAGCTGCCTCTTCTTCCTCTTCCTCTTCCATGATGGAAGCTTTGCCAAGCACTCTAGCCACAGTCTTCTTCACTCTTTCTTTCCTCTTCTTGCCCTCAGCAGCAACGGGCTCAATGGGAGCAGGCTTCACAGTTGAAGCTCTAGCCTTTGACATGGGCTGCCTGCCTGCTGGCCTTTTGATTTTCAGACCTGGCTTAGTGCCTTGGGCTGGCTCAATTCTCTTGGAAGTGGCCTCTTCCTCTGCCACATAGTCCTCATCTTCAGAGTCTGAAGTTTTCTTCTTCCTTTGTCTCGTGGCAGCCTTTGGCAAATTGCTAGAAGTGCTCCTGCAGCCTTCATCAGATGAACTGGAGGGACTAGTGCCCTCACTCATCACCACTTGCTGCTCTGACAGATTATGGCTATCACTCTGGTCTGACATGCTGCAAACTGACTGCTGACCCTGTGAATAGATTATAGAGGAGATAGAGTGGATGAGCATCACAAAATGCAGAGATTTTTGCAAAAAGAATGATCCAAAAACTTAGTTTTAGTTTCCCACTGAAATCATCTTGGATCTACCGATTTTCAAACTAGGTGACACCGAAGCAGTGTTCGCACCAGAACTAGTGAACTCGGTCAGACCGAGTCACAGTTCGGTGGCACCGAGATTGCTAGGGTTTCATAGGGTTCCAAGACGGTCACACCGATAAGTAATTCTCGGTCAGACCGAGTTTTACTCGTGCAATGGCATAAGCCAAATCGGTGGGACCGAGTTTTTCAACTCGGTGGGTCCGAGATGGTTTCGGCGGAAACCTAAACCTAGAATTTTCGAATCAAACCTAATCTATGAGCGTTTTGACTGGATAGAAGTTTATCAAACGTGGCTAGAAACAATATGATCACAATGTGCTAGGAATCAGATTGAGGAATAGCACAAAGATCAAGTCCATACCCTAGTTCGGCGGGGACTTGCTACAGCGGCAACGGCGGGGCAAAATTCCCGTTGACGGCGACGGAGACCAGCGACTGGAGGCTGCTGGCAGCGAGAAGACGATCCAGAAACCTCGAGGGCAGAGCAGGCTATCGCGCGGGCGAAGGGGTTCGGAGAAATTTCCAAATTTTGCCCGACCCTGTCGGTGTGACCGAGTGGAACAACTCGGTGGCACCGAGATTCATAACTGCGTGCAGTTACTAAAACTCGGTGTGACCGAAAGGTTCAAATCGGTTGCATCGAGATCGAAAACCTAGATCAACTTAATGATCTCGGTAGGACCAAAAGTGGAGTATCGGTCAGACCGAGAATCATAGAGGTTTTGGAAGTTTAAGTCTATGACGAATCGGGGACTCCGAGCGCTCCTCACACAGAGTGGTTCGAATCTGACTTGATCAAATTTTGTGATGCAGCATGAATAGAGTTTGAGATGAGAAAAGCATAGATAGCTAGAGGACGTTCTTAGGCATTCTTTTCCATCCACTTGGCAAAAGAGGATAAAACCAAGCAATCAAAACAACAAGTGGATGTCCTCGAATGAGTAAAATATGCAATCAGCATGCTCACACAATAAGATGGCAAATGAAATATGTGGCAAGGCATGCACAACCAATTCTAGCATCTATCAAGCAATTTGCGATGACTAGGTCATCTATATATGAGTATATTGACTTAGGAGTCAAGTGAGAACACTTGATCATAGGTCATACTCATCGTTTAAGCTCAAGTGGGGTTACCACTTTTACATAAAGCATTGTTGTGTTCACATCTTTAGAGTTGCTTTAGCTCAAGTCTTAGAGTAAAGCTCCCCCTAGATGTGATATCCCCCTTAAGAGGGATGAACTAACCTTGGTTTTTGTCGATGATGACTTCATGTAGATATTGAAGATGTGGATGCTCAATGTTGATGTAGATCTCTTGGAGCTATCCATTTGAGTGAATTGCACTTTCAATACCTACATGGGTTAGTCCCACAAGGAACAAACAAGGATATCCATAGACATAGAGTGATGCACACAAAAGATGATGTCCATGAAAACTTTAGGTTACCTTGTCCCTTGTCTTACCAACAAGAGGGTTTGTGACTCCTTGAACTAGTGCAAGATGTGGAAGTTGATTGCACTTGTTCTTGCCAAAATGATAAGAGTGAAGTATGTTGGCGGAGTCACCCTCAAGAACTCTCTAGTTCTTCTTCTTTTGGATCCACATCATCTTGATGGGAATCCTTGGAGTTGTAGTCGTACTTGATGAAGTGGAACTTGAAGTAGTCTTGGGAATCCACTTGACTAAGGTCTTAGGAGCTTCTTCAAGTGCATCAATTTCCTCTTGAAGCTTGTCCTTGCCTTTTTGCTCGTAGTCTTGTGGTGGAAGATCATCTTGAGATTGTGTCCCCTTGAAAGAAGTATACTTCTCTTGTTGAGGGACAAACTTTGTCTTGGGGTATTGATCTTCTTCCCACTCAACTCCATTGGCATTGAACTTTCGTTCAAAACCAACACCTTGATTCTTCCGGTGCATTCCTTGCTTGCGCACAATTTCCTCGAATTGCTTACTCCCGGCAAGGCTTTTGTACACTCCTTTCTCTATAATTCCCTTCAATAAGCTATTTTCTTGCTCAAGTGTAACTTGGCTAAGAGAATCATTAGTGGAATCAAGAGAACTACTAGAAGCAACAATATTGGATTTAGCATGATCATTGTTACTACTAGAGGAAGAATCTTTCTTGTTAGACTTGACTTGAGGCATGTAAGTGGATAAGAGTAAATGCCAGGCAATGTAAGAAGAACTTTTCTTGCGGAGATCATCATTGATTGCCTTTAAGAACTCATGCTCTTGCTCAAGATTGAGCTTTTCAAAGCGTAGTTTCTCATGAGCTCTTAAAAGTTCTCGATGATCTTCGAATATAGTGTCATGAGCTAACTTAAGAGTTTTTAGTTCTTTAGTTAGAGCCTCAATCTTCTCCTTATCATTGTCATTCGTTTTTTCTTGATTAGCATGATTAATTGGTCTTTCATCATAGTATTCATTACTAGAGTTGTCACCAAGCAAATCATCACCTAACAAGTCATCTTCATCACTATTGAAATCAACATACTCAGGGTGTGTTACCTTAGGACCTTTGGCCATGAAGCATCTTCCAATTCCTTCATTTGGTGAGTCAAATATGTCGTAGGAGTTGGTTGACACAAGTGCTAGACCGGCAACACCTTCATCTTGAGTATCTTCGGAGTCGGAGTGATAACTTCTCTCGGAGTGGCTGTCGGAGTCGGAGCCGGATACCCATTCACCAACATGAGCTTGATGTCTTCGTCTTGTGTAGCTCCTTGATGATTTTTCCTTCCTTTCCGAATCCTTGCTTCTCCGTGAGTATCTTCGTTCATAACGATCATCTTTACTCCTTCTCTCTCTTGGTGGTGATCCTTTGCTTCTTCTTTTTGGAGAATCTTCTCTTCTCTTGTAGGGAGCCATACACTCATTGGAATAGTGTCCGGGTCTTTCACAATTGTAACAGTTTCGCTCTCGACTAGAAGACCTTTTGTCATTGTAGGACCTTGACTTGGATCTTCTATCTTTGCTTCTACTCTTGTAGAACTTGTTGAAGTTCTTCACCATTAAGCTCAATTGTTCATTGAAGTCTTGTTTCTCACTTGATGATGTAGGGGCTTCACATGAGGCTTTATAGGCACCACTTGATTTGTTGTGAAGTTCCTCTTTATCCTTAAGTGACATCTCATGAGCAACAATTCTTCCAATCACCTCCGTTGGCTTGAGATCCTTGTAATTGGGCATCATTTGGATCAATGTGCACACGGTATCATATTTTCCATCCAAGGCTCTTAGGATCTTCTTGATGATGAATCTATCGGTCATCTCTTCACTTCCTAAGCCGGCAATCTCATTTGTGATGAGAGCAAGCCTAGAGTACATTTCAGCGACACCTTCACCATCCTTCATCTTGAACTTGTCAAGTTGGCTTTGAAGCACATCCAACTTGGATTCCTTAACGGAGTCGGTACCTTCGTGCATATCAATCAAAGTGTCCCAAATTTCCTTTGCATTCTCAAGGCGGCTGATTTTGTTGAATTCTTCGGGGCACAATCCGTTGAAGAGAATATCACAAGCTTGAGCATTGTATTGCAACATATTCAACTCATCCTCGGTAGCTTCACGGTTTGGTTCTCTCCCATCAAAGAGTCACCTTGCAAACCAACACACACAATAGCCCAAACAGCGGGGTTATGTCCAAGAATATGCATTTTCATTTTATGCTTCCAACTAGAAAAATTAGTACCATCAAAGTAAGGACCTCTACGGTGATAATTTCCCTCGCTAGACGCCATACTCTCCTAGGTTGTGAAACCAAGGCTATGACCACCAAAAGCTATGGAGATCAAGCAAATGGAGACCAAAGCTCTGATACCACTTGTAGGATCGAAAGTTATGTCTAGAGGGGGGTGATTAGACTACTTGACCAAATAAAACTTAACCTTTTCCCAATTTTAGTTCTTGGCAGATTTTAGCTAATTTAGGACAAGTCAAGCAATCATAACATAATTCAAGCAAGCATGCAAAGAGTTTATAGGCAGCGGAAAGTAAAGCATGCAACTTGCGAGAATGTAAAGGGAAGGTTGGAGAATTCAAACGCTATTGGAGACACGGATGTTTTTCCCGTGGTTCGGATAGGTGGTCAATCCTACATCCACGTTGATGGAGACTTCAACCCACGAAGGGTAACGGTTGCGCAAGTCCACACAGGGCTCCACCCAAGGGCAACGGTTGCGCGAGTCCACACAGGGCTCCACCCACGAAGGGTCCACGAAGAAGCAACAAGACGTACGACTACTTCCTCTACGTTGTGTCAACGCTTCCGTTGCGATCTACAAGGGTACGTAGATCATGCTCTCCCCTCGTTGCTATGCATCACCATGATCTTGTGTGTGCGTAGGAAATTTTTTGAAATTACCACGTTCCCTAACACCTTGCAGGGACCTCGCCCCGTAAGAGCGCGCCTAGCCTAGCAACGTCCCCGCCTCGCTCGGCGCCCGGCCACATGCGCCCGCAACCGTCGCCCTGCCGCGCCCGGCGCCCGACCTTGCTCCCAAGGGTGTGTCCCACCGTTGCCTCTTACTCGCCGGTGTGTGCGCCGCCAGTGATAGCTGCGTCCTGTGCCCCTGCCTCCGCCCTCCCGCTCGCGCCCGCGTACCCCTCCCCCTGCTCGCTGCTGTTCCAGCCCGACTCTGCCCGCACCACCGCGCGGCGCCCGCCGGCCTCACCGGCCTTGCCTGCCGCTAGCTGCTGCCTCTGCATCGCCCGCGCCCACTGCGCCCATCGAGTGCCTGGCCGTGCTCCCGTGCGCCCACAGTCCTTCCTGCCTGCTCCATTGTGGCCTCGTGCGCCCCGCTGCTCGCCGGTCGGCCCCCGCTCCGGCAATGACCGTGCCGTGGCCACCGACCTCCCTTGCTCCGGCACACTACTGGGTCTGCGCACACCTGAGCGTGCGCCCGCTTGGGCCGCGCCCTGCGCCTGCTAGCGCCTGAACCCTCTAAGGCCCCCAGGCCTATGACAGGAGGGCCCCACCCCAAAACATTAAAAAAAGATATAAAAAAGAATTAAGAATTAAAAATAATAAATAAATAAAAATTAATTAACTTAATTAATTAGGTTTAATTAAACTAATTAAAATCTATTAGCCTAATAACCTAGTTAGACTAAATTAACTAGTTAGTTAATGTAACAGTCAATGACAGGGGGCCCCACCCCCTGTTGACCGGTCAAACATTGACTGGTCAACAGGGACCCCCTGGCCCACCTGTCAGCCTCTGGTATACTTCTGTGTATGCAGAGCTGGGTGCACGTAGCATTTAGCTATTTAATTTCGAATAATTATAATTCCAGAATATTATTAAAACTTTGGAAAATAATATAAAATAAACCGTAACTCGGATGAAAATGTTTTGTAGATGAAAGTTGCTCAGAACAACGAGACGAATTCGAATACGTAGCCCGTTCGTCCGCCACACATCCCTAGCATAACGAACACGCAACTTTCCTCCTCTAGTTCATCTGTCCGAAAACGCGAAACAGCAGGAATACATTCCTGGATGTTTCCCCCCTTCGCGGGTATCACCTCCTACCATGTTAGGGCACACATAGCACCGCGCATTGTCATGCCATGAATCGTCATGCTTATGTTTGCATTATATTTATTGTTTCTTCCCCTCTTCTCTCGTTAGACACCGAGACTGACACCACCGCCACCGCCAATGTAATCTTCTTTTTGCGGTGTGTTTGTTGAGACCGATGAATTGTGGGTTTATGATCAAGTCTATCTATGAACAATATTTGAATCTTCTCTGAATTCTTTTATGTATGATTGGTTATCTTTGCAAGTCTCTTCGAATTATCACTTTGGTTTGGCCTACTAGATTGATCTTTCTTACAATGGGAGAAGTGTTTAGCTTTGGGTTCAATCTTGCGGTGTCCTTTCCGAGTGACAATAGGGGCAGCGAGGCACGTATTGTTTTGTTGCCATAGAGGATAAAAAGATGGTTTTTTTTATCATATTGCATGAATTTATCCCTCTACATCATGTCATCTTGCTTAAGGCGTTACTCTGTTTTCATTAACTTAATACTCTAGATGCATGCTGGATAGCGGTCGATGAGTGGAGTAATAGTAGTAGATGCAGGCAGGAGTCGGTCTACTTGTCTCGGACGTGATGCCTACATACATGATCATACCTAGATATTCTCATAAATATGCTCAATTCTGTCAATTGCTCAACAGTAATTCGTTCACCCACCATAGAATACTTATGCTCTCGAGAGAAGCCACTAGTGAAACCTATGGCCCCCGGGTCTGTCTTTATCATATTAGTCTTCCAATACTTAGTTATTTCCTTTGCTTTTTACTTTGCCTTTATTTTACTTTGCATCTTTATCATAAAAATACCAAAAATATTATCTTATCATATCTATCAGATCTCACTCTCGTAAGTGACCATGGAGGGATTGACAACCCCTTATCGCGTTGGTTGCGAGGAGTTATTTGCTTTGTGCAGGTACTAGGGGACGCGCGCGCAACCTCCTACTGGATTGATACCTTGGTTCTCAAAAACTGAGGGAAATACTTACGCTACTTCACTTCATCATCCCTTCCTCTTCGGGGAAATCCAACGCAGTGCTCAAGAGGTAGCAAGAAGAATTTCTAGCGCCGTTGCCGGGGAGGTTCGTGCAAGTCAAGATTTGACTTCCAACAACGAGCCATTTCTGGTGTCTACACAGAAGTCAACATACCAAGTACCCATCACAATCCTTATCTCCCGCATTACATTATTTGCCATTTGCCTCTCGTTTTCCTCCCCCCACTTCACACTTGCCGTTTTATTTGCCCTCTCTCTCTATCCTCCCTCTCTTTCTCTATGTGCCTCCTTTTTCCTTATGCACTTTTTGCCGTCATGTCTGAAATTGGGGAAATTATTGTCGATATGGACAATAATAATATCATGAAAAATTCTGATGCTCCTGCTAAAGAACCCCCTATCTTGCATACAAAAAAATTCCGTGCTAGTAGTGGTAATATTATTGGAAAAGGAGTTATTCAAGATTTCTTTACTTGTGCCGGTACTTTGCCTTCTATAGGTAGTTCTATCCTTCATAGAACTAGTAGTCTTGCAGACGCTATTGCCATGCTTGTGGTTGAACTTGAAAGACAATTCATGCACATGCACCCTTGCATACAAAGAATTTTCCTAGAATTTTCTAATATTGAGCATTCCTCTGTTAAGCGTGCCGCTACTATCTCTTTTGCTCATGAGTTTAGATTCATAATAAAAGAGGCCAAAGAAATCTTTGCACATTATAGGGTGGATGCTTGTCATCCTCCCATAGAGGCTATCCTTTTTGATCAAGAAGAAGTAATGAGTTTTCAATCTCTAGACTATGTTGCTTTCATTGAAAATCTTAGAAAAAGGGTTCCTAACAATGTTTTAATTGATAGAATTTCTGACTTAATGATGATTTGGCCATTCGAAATAATGAACTAGGATATTCTCTTGAATATAGGCTCACAAAGTTCTGTTAAATGAATGCTTATAATGATGAATTGGTTGTGCAATACGAAGGGCCGAAGGAGGAACCTATACCTCCTAAAGTTGATCTTGGGGACTGAGGGAGTCCTGGATTGGGGGGGGTATCCGGACAGCCGGATTATATCCTTTGGCCGGACTATTGGACTATGAAGATACAAGATTGAAGACTTCGTCCCGTGTCCGTATGGGACTCTCCTTGGCGTGGAAGGCAAGCTTGGCAATATGGATATATAGATCTCCTTCCTTCTAACTGACTCTGTGTAACCCTAGCCCCCTCCGGTGTCTAAATAAACCGGAGGGTTTAGTCCGTAGGACCAAGAACAACAATCATACCATAGGCTAGCTTCAAGGGTTTAGCCTCTTCGATCTCGTGGTAGATCAACTCTTGTAATACTCATATGATCAAGATCAATCAAGCAGGAGTAGGGTTTTACCTCCATCGAGAGGGCCCGAACCTGGGTAAAAACATCGTGTCCCCCGTCTCCTGTTACCATCCGCCGAGACACACAGTTCGGGACCGCCTACCCGAGATCCGTCGGTTTTGACACCCACATTGGTGCTTTCATTGAGAGTTCCTCTGCATCGTCATCATTAGGCTTGATGGCTCCTTCAATCATCGATAGCGATGCAGTCCAGGGTGAGACTTTTCTCCCCGGACAGATCTTTGTATTCGGCGGCTTCGCACTCCTGGCCAACTTGCTTGGCCATCTGGAGCAGATCGAGAGTTACGCCCCCGGCCACCAGGTCAGGTTTGGAAGCTTAAACTACACGGCCGACATCCGCGGAGACTTGATATTTGACGGATTCGAGCCCCTGCCGAGTGTGCCGCACGGTCACGATGAGCATGATTTAGCTCTACCATCGGACAGTGTTCAGGAGACCGCACCGGCAACCGCTCCAACCCTCAATTCGAAGCCAATTGTGCCATCCGTGGACGGGTGGATAGACCCCGCCTCGGAGGCCACATTCTCAGCGGCGATCGAGCCGAGTATCGACCTTACCCTTCACGAGAGCCGTGACGCCAAACTGCCGGATTCTTCCCTGGCCACAGACTCCGAACCGCCTGCGCCCGTGCCTATCGAATCCGACCGGGCGCCGATCATGGAGTTCACCTCCGTGGATATCTTTCAGCACTCGCCCTTCGGTGACATACTGAACTCATTAAGGTCTCTCTCCTTGTCAGAAGAGTCCTGGCCGAACTATGTCCGGCAGGATTGGGATGCGGATGACGAAGAAATTCGCCGCCCACCCACCACCCACTTAGTAGCCACTGTCGACGAATTGACCGACATGCTCAACTTCGACTTCGAAGACATCGACGGCATGGACGACGATGCAGGAGACGACAAGAACCACTGCCCACAGGGCACTGGACAGCCACCTCATCATATGATATATATGGAGGACACACCCAAAGAAGGCAATGGCGACGGGACAGCGGAGGATGACCCCTCCAAGAAGCAACCCAAGCACCAACGTCAGCGGCGCCGCTCTAAGTCTCGCCAAGGCAAAAGCGGTGTAGGATCAAAATTATGTCTAGAGGGGGGTGATTAGACTACTTGACCAAATAAAACTTAACCTTTTCCCAATTTTAGTTCTTGGCAGATTTTAGCTAATTTAGGACAAGTCAAGCAATCATAACATAATTCAAGCAAGCATGCAAAGAGTTTATAGGCAGCGGAAAGTAAAGCATGCAACTTGCGAGAATGTAAAGGGAAGGGTTTGGAGAATTCAAACGCTATTGGAGACACGGATGTTTTTCCCGTGGTTCGGATAGGTAGTGCTATCCTACATCCCCGTTGATGGAGACTTCAACCCAGAAGGGTAACGGTTGCGCGAGTCCACACAGGGCTCCACCCAAGGGCAACGGTTGCGCGAGTCCACACAGGGCTCCACCCACGAAGGGTCCACGAAGAAGCAACCACCCACAAAGGGTCCACGAAGAAGCAACCTTGTCTATCCCACCATGGCCATCGCCCACACAGGACTTGCCTCACTAGCGGTAGATCTTCACGAAGTAGGCGATCTCCTTGCCCTTACAAACTCCTTGGTTCAACTCCACAATCTTGTCGGAGGCTCCCAAGTGACACCTAGCCAATCTAGGAGACACCACTCTCCAAGAAGTAACAAATGGTGTGTAGGTAATGAACTCCTGGCTCTTGTGCTTCAAATGATAGTCTCCCCAACACTCAACTCTCTCTCATAGGATTTGGATTTGGTGGAAAGAAGATTTGAGTGGAAAGCAACTTGGGAAGGCTAGAGATCAAGATTCATCTGGTAGGAATGGAATGTCTTGGTCTCAACACATGAGTAGGTGGTTCTCTCTCAGAACATATGAGTTGGAATGATGTGTGTGTTCTGATGGCTCTCTCACAGAATGAGAAAGAGGTGGAGGGGTATATATAGCCTCCACACAAAATCCAACCGTTACATACAATTTACCAATCTCGGTGGGACCGAATCAGAAAACTTGGTCTGACCGAAATAGTAAACCTAGTGACCGTTAGGAATTTCGATGGGACTGACATGCAACTCGGTAGGACCGATTTGGTTAGGGTTTGGGCATAATGTAATCTCGGTGAGAACGATTACACAAACTCGGTGAGACCGAATTTGGTAATTAGCTAACCAGAGAGTTGGTCAGGCAAACTCGGTGGGACCGATTTGCTCTTTCGGTGAGACCGAGTGGAACTCGGTGAGACCGAAAAGTTACAAAGGGGAAACACTGAGTTTTCATTGCAATCTCGGTGGGACCGATTCGCTCTTTCGGTAAGACCGAAAAGTTACGAAAGGGAAACAGAGAGTTTGCAACCCCATCTCGGTGAGACCGAGATCCTTATTGGTAGAACCGAATTGCTAGGGTTTGGCAGTGGCTAATGACAAGTGAAACTCGGTGGTGCCGGATAGGAAGAATCGGTAGGACTGAGTTTGGCTTAGGGTTTAGGTCATATGTGGATATGGGAAAGTAGTTGAGGGTTTTGGAGAATATCACTAAGCACATGAAGCAAGAGGCTCATTAAGCAACACCACATCCCTCCTTAATAGTATTGGCTTTTCCTAAAGACTCAATGTGATCTTGGATCACTAAAATATAAAATGAAGAGTCTTGAGCTTTTGAGCTTGAGCCAATCCTTTGTCCTTAGCATTTTGAGGGTTCCACTTTCACATCCATGCCATGCCAATCATTGAGCTTTCCTGAAATAATCATCTTGGAATAGCATTAGCTCAATGAGCTATATGTTGTTATGAATTACCAAAACCACCTAGGGATAGTTGCACTTTCAAGTGGTGATACCGGCACAGGAGATAATAGCACTCCGGACAGTGCCGAAGATGACGACAATCCCCTCCAGCAAGATTTAGAGCAGGAGGATGGAGAAGCCAGCCCTCCCGAGAGAGCGGCAGATGGAGAGGCGGAGGATGATAATTACATGCCTCCCTCCAAAGACGAGGCAAGTCTCGATGATGACGAATTTGTTATGCCTGAGGATCCTGTCGAGCAAGAGCGCTTCAAGCGCCGGCTTATAGCCATGGCAAATAGCCTTAAGAAAAAGCAACAACAACTTCGAGCTGATCAAGATTTGCTAGCTGGCAGATGGACTGAAGTCCTTGTGGCCAAGGAATACGAACTCGAACGCCCCTCCAAGAGTTACCGAAAGCGCAGGTTGCTACCCCGACTGGAGGAGGAAGCATTAAAACCTACATCTCCAGCGTATGACGCGGCTGATCGGCCACCTCGTGGCCGCTATAAAGAGGCATTTCAGCCAAAAGCTCAGCCCGCACGCCGACGCCACTCAAATAAAAATTTCAAGGCACGGGGAAACATGCTATACCTGCGAGACGTATTGGAGTTCAAAGCAAAATACGCAAGAGCGATCTACGGATCACGAGGGCGCGCCACTACACGAGACAATAACCGTCACACCGGATACAGTAAAAGTAAATCCGGTCGGGCCGAACACAGCGGACAAGACTCATTTGAGCTGCGTCGCGATATAGCCCAGTACAGAGGTGCCGCACACCCCCTATGCTTCACAGACGTAGTAACGGATCACCAAATCCTAGAGGGTTTCAAACCCGTAAATATCGAATCATACGACGGCACAACAGATCCTGTGGTATGGATCGAGGACTTCCTCCTGCACATCCACATGGCCCGCTGTGACGATCTACACGCCATCAAATACCTCCCACTCAAACTCAAAGGACCAGCTCGGCATTGGCTCAACAGCCTGCCAGCAGAATCCATTGGCTGTTGGGAAGATCTGGAAGCCGCATTCCTCGACAACTTCCAGGGCACTAATGTGCGACCTCCAGATGCCGATGACTTGAGCCACATAATTCAGCAGCCAGAGGAATCGGACAGGCAATTCTGGACACGGTTCCTGACAAAGAAAATCAAATCGTCTACTGTCCGGATGGAGAGGCCCTAGCATCTTTTAAGCACAACATCCGCGATGAGTGGCTCGCCCGGCACATTGGCCAGGAAAAGCCGAAATCTATGGCAGCCCTCACGACACTCATGACCCGCTTTTCCGCGGGAGAGGATAGCTGGCTGGCTCACAGCAATAACATATCAAAGAACCATGGTACTTCAGATACCAAGGATAGTAATGGCAGGTCACGTCGCAACAAACACAAGCGCCGCATCAACAACGACAACACCGAGGATACGGCAGTCAATGCCAGATTCAGAGGCTCTAAACCCAGTCAGCGGAAAAAGCCATTCAAAAGAAGCACTTCAGGCCCGTCTAGTTTAGACCGTATACTCGATTTCTCGTGTCAAATACACGGCACCCCCGACAAGCTAGCCAACCACACCAACAGGGAATGTTGGGTGTTCAAGCAGGCCGACAAGTTAAATGCTGAAAACAAAGATAAGGGGTTACATAGCGATGACGAGGAGGAGCCCCGGCCGCCGAACACTGGAGGACAGAAGAGGTACCCCCCCCCACAAGTGCGGATGGTGAACATGATATACGCAACCCACATCCCCAAGAGGGAGCGAAAGCGTGCGCTAAGGGACGTATATGCGTTGGAGCCAGTCTCCCCAAAGTTCAACCCATGGTCCTCCTGTCCGATCACCTTCGATCGCAGGGACCACCCCACTAGTATCTGTCATGGAGGATTCGCCGCACTGGTCCTAGACCCAATCATCGACGGATTTCACCTCACCCGAGTCCTTATGGACGGCGGCAGCAGCCTAAACCTGCTTTGTCAGGACACAGTGTGCAAAATGGGTATAGACCCCTCAAGGATCAAACCCACAAAAACGACCTTCAAAGGCATCATACCAGGTGTAGAGGCCCATTACACATGCTCAGTCACGATGGAAGTGGTCTTCGGATCCCCGGATAACTTCCGAAGCGAGGAGTTAATCTTTGATTTAGTCACGTTCCGTAGTGGCTATCATGCACTACTCGGGCGAACCGCATTTGCGAGATTCAATGTGGTACCGCATTATGCATACCTCAAGCTCAAGATGTCAGGACCTCAGGGGGTCATCACAGTCAATGGAAACACAGAGCGCTCTCTCCGCACGGAGGAGCACACTGGTGCCCTCGCAGCAGAAGCACAAAGCAGCCTCTTCATGCAATCCACCAGTTCGGTGATTAAACAACCGGACACCGTCAAGAGCGCCCGGAGTAATCTGCAATAAGACCGCCTAGCATGTTCCGAGCTCGCATAGCAATGCGGCCCCCACCCCAGTCCCAGCCAAACGGCGAAATCCGTGCCACGCATACATAATTATGCATTGAAAATACCATGGGCATAGGTGGGGGGGCACGACTACGGCATGCCCCAAAACACGGCTCAACCGCACTAGGGGCTTCCCGCTTTGTTATTTTTTTCTCTCTTTCAGGGCTTTACTCTCTGGAAACCTCGTCCGGTAGTACGATTGCCGGACACACGATACAACAGCCAAGGAGGCAGAAAGCTACGTCGCACCATGGAACTCCCAGGTGGTCTCTGATAACGAGTGAAATACCTGCTTTAAATAACATTCCTCAGCTTGCCCTTGGAGGGGACATGTCAAATAGTCCTACTTTTTGCTTATCGCACTACATGTATCATTCTGCTTCGACGCACCTTTTTGAATAAACAATGCATAGCACTAGACTATTACCACATTCTCTATTCTTTTTTATATATATGTTCATTCATGACATTCAACACCCGTACACTCTGGTACGGCCAATACGCCAGGGGATTAAGCATACCCCATAATACGGCGTGAGAAGTCCGAACACTTTCGACAGTGCGGCACACCGAACTTATAGCATTATATGCATCAGCTCCGAATCATGTTTTGGTTCAATAGTTCGGTTTGCCCGGCTCCCATGTTTTGGTACCTTATGTTCCGCTATATCAGCTAAGGTAGCACTGGGAGAACTACTGCGATTGTGCCCCGGTTCATCTGGGCAAGCACCTCAGTAGAGAAAGCTAAAACTGACTGTCATGATAAGGCGAGAGCTGGTTGCTTGTGACACCCCAAAATTGTAACCTTCTTTTATTAATTAAAATTTTTCCAGGAAATTTAAACTTTTAATTTTCTGGATTTTCTTTTGATTTCAGAGCCATCCTTTTCCTTATTATGGAGTTTTTACCTCTAGTGAAAAACTTTCCAAAAATATTATTGGACTTGTTTAACCTCTCAAGAAAACATTTCTATTATCAGTGGAATTGATTTGCACAATTATTTCTCTCTGAGCTTTATTCCTTAAAATGAGTTTTCATTAATTTTGGAGCTCTTTTTGAACTACAAACACTTGATATATTTATTTAAAATTTTCACCAAAATTTGGAGATGTCATGTGATGTTTTTAAATCACTTTTATGCAAAAATATATTTCATACATTTAATATTTTGAGCTCTACCCCAATTTTTCAAATCTGGTCCAGTGGGCAATTTTGCACTACAACCCATTTAAATATTTCTTTCTATCCTCCACCAAAATTTTGGGATGTTCATAGGAGTATATTATTCAACTTTATGCAAAAACCCATTGATGTTCTTTGAAAAATTTGAGTGAATCAACCTCTTTTTCATTCTGGTCCATCTTGGTGATTTGTACTGCATCCCTATTAAATTTTGATCTAGTGGCCATGAGCTTTCTCCTACTTGTAGTACACCATACCAAACCCTTGAGTCCAGGAGAGTGGACCCATTGGAAGATTTTTGGCTCCTGAAACAATGCCTTTTTCCTTCTGCCCAGAACTGAAGTTTGGCAAAACTTACACTAACAAGT
Source organism: Triticum urartu (assembly GCF_003073215.2). Classification (NCBI taxonomy): domain Eukaryota; kingdom Viridiplantae; phylum Streptophyta; class Magnoliopsida; order Poales; family Poaceae; genus Triticum; species Triticum urartu. The sequence continues at coordinate 652,312,557 of NC_053024.1, read as the reverse complement.
TTGAGCTTTTGGCAAACTAACCTCACCACTCTCTTATTCATCCAAAGAGACTCTGATCTGGAGATTTGGGCCACCCCAAGAATTGCCTAGGTGCCATAGGCATTCTTTCAAACACCTGGTGTGCATGTCCAGTTTTGGCATGATTTTTGTTTTGCACTGTGATCTTGCCCTCTGTACATACTGGCATGTCCACTAATCTCCTAAGGGACCCTAGCCTAGACCTGCTAACCCCTAGCTTCACCCTCGCCGCCTAGCATGCTCTGGCATTTCGCCGAACGCTTGGCGTGCACGCTCTGGGCGCGCCCAGAGCGCACGTTTTGCATGTGCGTGCATCGAGCCGCCACGTCCCGCTGCCGACACCCCACGCTCGCTCTGGCCCTTCCCCTCTCCCAATCGACGCCCCGACCCCTCCCCTCGCCGCAGAGCTGCCCCTCGAGCTCCACAGCGCCGCCGTCAGGTCGGCAACGGTGGCTAGCGGGCGGCCAAAGTGTGCCCTGCCATGGACGGTGCCACCCAAGCCCCCCCCCCCGCATGCCACCTGCCCTCTAGAGCAGCTCGAGCTCATCCACAAGCTTGTCCGCAAGTGCTCGTCGCCGCCACGTCCCCCTGCTGCAACAGAATGATGGTCGCCGGTGTTCTTATCCATGGCCATCGTCGGAACCGACCCCGACTGCCTATTTAAGGAGCCCCGAGCCTTTCCGAAACCTCAGGCGACCTCAAGCCACCGCACCTAGCACCCCCGTAGCAGTCAATCGACCAGGGAAGGTCTTCTTCCCCATCTCCGGCCAGTACAGCCGCCGCCGCCCTCCGGCCCATTCAGTAGCAACCCGAGCCCCTCCCGTCCAACCAGTGCCACCATGCAATTCCCCTCGACCGTGCGGAGCTGCCCAACCTCTCAAACGCAACCCAGAGCCACCGTAGCCCAAACCCCCATTGCTCCCGAAGCTTCCTCCGCCGCGGAGCTCGTCGCCGGCGATTCCCTCCACCCCCGCCGACCCAACGACCACCGGGAGGACCGCCCCGGTCTTGCGGATCCATCCCAACCCTCTAGAGCCCGCGGGGAGCTGCCGTTCGCCGGCGTTGATCGCCGGAGCCCTCACCTCTGTTCGGCCAGAGGAGGACGAAGGCGGGGCGACCCGTCACACCTGACCAGTGGGCCCCCTAGACCCACTGTCAACGACCCCGATCGAGTCCACGTTGGCGTAAGTGGAAGCGCAAACCCCGAGTACGTCTCCTCTGCTTCGAAGACGTATTCTACCCGAAACGTTTTCCCATTTCTGTTTTATTTTAAAAAACAGAATTGACTAAACTTTGACCGGCTATAACTTTTAAAATATAAATCCAAATGACTTGATTCTTTTTCTGTTGTTCCTCAAATATTGTCTAGTTTATTTTCATGTTTATTTCAAAATTTTCCAAACTACCTTTTTGTACTGTTTTTAAAGTATGTGTTAATTCAAATTTTATTAAAATATGATTTGTTGGAGAGAGGAGAAAACTTTCAAAAGTTTTGGAGAGCACCTCGCCTCTCCACACCTTGAAGGCAAGCATTCTGAACCCTGGCATAATATATTTTGGGGATTGTTTGATACGGTTATAACCCCACCTCAACATAAAGCATTAGTTATTTTTTTTGTGACGATATGATCATACGCTTTGAGTGCAAAAATGGTAATTTTTGCTGTTGGAAATGGACATACTTGTGATAGGAATCACCCTCATATGCCTCTCATGCCTACCGGGAAGGATCCGGGAAAGTCTCTGTCTTTGGTAGACACGAGCTTGTCCCTCGTCGAGATGGTTATGACCGGTGGGGCAGGGGGAGGTATGATGAGTGGTGGTTGTGTCTGATGGATGTGAAATATTATCCTTGAGCTAATCATGCAGGAAATACTTAAGCCTCCTGAGTCGGCCGTAGATCGAGTCTTGTTCCAGTAACCCACATACTTGTTTCGTGCTGCCACTTGCCCCTACCGTAGGTAGGGTACGGTTCAGTAAGTTGTCAACCCTTGTCCTAGCACACACCGTACAGAGAGGCCATGGTGGAAGATACCGGTTGTAGCTGGTAGGCATGCCACATGGTCCGGGGGCATGGGTGTTTCCGGTTGGGACCGAGAGGGGAGGCCACCCCTTAGAGCGCGCGATAAAAATTTGATCCCATGCTACGCGAGGTTGTAGCCTCCCCACTTAGAGTTTTGCTTAACAGGTGTCTGGGTGATTCCATACACGAGTAAAGTTAAGCTGGTGTGTGCAAGTCAGGCATGTTTTCGACTAAAAGACTGTAGACGGAATTAGTTCCAATGGACTAAAGATATCCATCACTCGTGGGTAAAGAGTACACCCTATGTAGAGATATTGAACCTATTCGAATAGCCGTGTCCATGGTTAAGGACTACAGTCTGGGATGGGTCAAGCGTCGGTCTTAGTGTCGGTCTTCGGAGGAGAAAATACTAAATCAGAACATTGATTATGACCGGTGACGTATGATGATTATGATTATTATTATTATGGACTAATCATTTATGTATATGAATTATTGAGTATCCCTGGGATGGTTCTACCTCCTGGATATTCACCGTGATTATTCTTATATAAGCCCTTTATGTGGTGTCGCCCAGACGCCCGACTGTGGCATGCGTCTTATTTCATTTACTTATAAGCCCTTTATGTGGTGTCGCACAGATGCCCGACTGTGGCATGTCCGTTATTTCATTTACTTATAAGCCCTTTATGTGGTGTCGCACCGACGCCCGATTGTGGCATGCTTGTTATTCCTTTTATATATAAGCCCTTTCTGTGGTGTCGCTCAGACGCCCGACTGAGGCATGCTTCATATTATTATCCTTTCGAGGCGTCGCTTCAGATACCCGATCGGTGCTTTATATTTTCACACCCTGATTGTTTACTCGTGATTTATTTAAATGATCTACTTGCATGCATCATGAACCTTATTTCATAACTGATGAAGTGATCATAGAATATTTTAAAGCATGATTTTCAATGGCTATATTATACCTGTGTTCTTAATGTTTGCGAGTACATTCAAAGTACTCACTGGCTTGTCCCTGGCTATTGTCTTGGCCTGATTTCTTGCGTGGAAAAGAGCGTTGTGATGAAAGCCCCGGAACCTACGTACTGGTGATAGCAGCATCACGAAGATAGGAGTTATCCTGGTCAGTTGTTCCTGTGGGAAATGGAGTCCCATAGACGCTGATGATCCGCAAACCGTTTCCGCCATCAACCTCTAGAAACAAATTGTTGTACCCATAGGCCAGAATGGTCTTGTACTTCATATTTTGTATTTTGCTTGGAGTTTCTGTAACAAGTTGGTGTCTCATCAGCTAACAGTAATCCTGGGGCTGGTGAGCACAAGGGCTGCTTTTGGGAAATTAATATCCCAAAAATCCGGTCCTGACAAACTTGGTATCAGAGCCAGGCCGACCATAGGCTAATCCTATCTTAGCCAGGTCGAAAACCTAGGTAAACCAACCCACCAGACCTTAACCAAACCCCGGCCAAGCTTCTCGTGTAAGATAGCCTCACAGTGACCCGACACCTTTTGGCAGTTGGTGCCCAACCTATCAGCCTAACCTGTCAGTCACACACCAGTGACCGGCCCCTAAATAGTCTTTCTCGCAAGCGTGCGAAGGAAGACTCCGTTCCCTTTTTCTATAAAAGGGCACGCTAGCCTCAACCGAGCATAGCACAACCTCTACCCCAAACCGAGTTATAATGCCTGGCCCCATTGTTCACAATGAGACCACAGCAACCAACCTTGGAGGTTTCGTGATCGTGCTAGCAAACCTCACCCGCCGTGCCTTCGCGTTAGAAGAGCCCCCAGAGTATGTTGTGTACCAAGGGTCCATGAGCGGTGAGAGCCGTCAATTTTGGGCCACTGTGCACATCTATGGTAGGGGTTTGTCACCAGAATGCCCCTACAGGTTCACCGGAAGGACAACTTCCTTTGAGCCACAAGCCATCCAATTAGCTGCTCGAGAAGCTATAGTTCAACTCCGGCACTTGTCGCCCCGAGTTAACTATCGCTCCTTCTACTACTACCCCAGCTGTGACGGGTATGGTAGACCACCCCAAGTCACCAACGGAGACCACGAGACGAATCCTGCATTATTGCATCTAGTGCTCTATGTAAGTGCACTAGAGGGACTGTTCGATCAAATCACCCTTGATCTGATCGCAGCTCGTGGAGAACTGGTTCGTCGAGCCCCAGCAAGAAGAGAAGATGAGCCCGACGCCGAAAATCCAATCGTGCTGTTCGGACAACCGATCAAGACCTTGAGGTCAGCCCCAGCCATCAACCAAGGTGCTTTGATGACCCCAGAAGTGCTTCGTCGCCTTTTGGGAACACACTCCAACGGGATTGTGGCCAACAGTCCCCACGACGGTCATCATCACTACCCCGGCCCTGCAGTTCCTCAACCCCCGCCAGCTAACCCCGATGGTGAAGCCAATGGAGAAGCCTCGGCATCAACAAGGCACGCCCGCTTAGACATAAACGAAGTGGACTAAGTCACTCGAGTAGTAGCGAGTCTCAGTATATCCACACCCTGTAATTGTGTGATCTCGTATCGCCATATTGGAATACTATCTTCTTGTGCATCCCTATTTTGAATAGTGGCCATGCTTCAGTGTGTTGGTGTACGGCTGCATTTTTTAATTCTGGGCGTAACAACCAAAACCAACCCCGACGGCACCCATAGTAACACGTCACTTTTGGGAGATGTGTGTATCTGTGGCTTTGACCCCGACCCCCATGAGAGTAGAACCAGCAAACAGTTGCCCCTCACCACGGTAAATAACCCAGCCCAGTTGCTTTATAAAAGGGACACCTCGTGACCTTGCCGAGTACCCCTCATCTTGTGTGCAACCCTCACAACCATTTCTTGCCATGCCGAGCCCTAGCATTTATCTGAGAACCCCGGATGCAACCCTGGGTAGTTTTGTTAAAATATTGTGGGACTTTACCAACAGTACCATGGGTTCTACCCAGCCACCCCAGTAAGAGCTGCTCAAATCGAGGATCACCTCTTCCACCTCGAAATATTGGGCAGTAGTGCACATCCCTCCCGTAAACTCAAACCAAGACCCAACGGAAGTCTCCTTCCTGGGGAAATCTATGCCGACTCCACAGATGGCCATAGAAGCGGCTTCACACGAAGCGCTTGTTCACCTTCGATTCACGGTACCCTATGCCAGCGAACGAGGGTATTACTACTTTCCGAGCCGTGCAGCACCCGGGGAAGTGACCTCTTTTCCCGGTGGACGAATTGAGAGAGACCCAGTACTGGCCAACCTTGTCCAGTATGTCATCGCTCAAGAGCGTTTGACCCAGCGAGTAATGGGTTATCTCCAGAGCCTCGTTGATTTGAATCCTCAGATCGCCATCGGCAGACCACTGAGGCCCGACCAGGAGAGGCGCGTTCATCGACTGATCAATCCGCTTCCCCTGATAGAAGAAGAGTGCGCCCCAGTACCAGAGACGTTTTCTCGGGACCCCGTCCAGTTGCCATTTTCATTCTAGACGTCACTGCTATGTTCTTTTATTCTCGCATTTAGTTAAGTGTTGTAACTCATGCGTGTTATTCTAAATCTTGTGCGATGAGATGAACATTTGGTTTCAATTGTAATGAGTAATTTTTGCTGCTGTAAATTTTGATTAACTATTTTTTTCCCCGCGAGAAATCCTGGAGTGAGATTTCTTTTCCCTGAGTTGCTACAGCATATGTCTCCTCACGACATGGAATTTTATTCACACAGCACCACGGCAGCAGACTCACAACCGCAACCACTCGAACACATACACTACTTGCAACACCATGTAACCGTGTTGCATCTGGCTAATCATCTCCCTAATGCACCACAGTCTCTGAAAGAGAGATTAGTGGGTAATCATCCGGGTACAAGTTACCCAGCATACCGACAACAGTCAACACCCGACACCACACCTACTCCTCGTGATCACCGCCACCACGGAGAGCCAACACTCGAGCGGCAGCATCACGACGATCATCGAGGATCATCGCACACAGGAGCACGGAGAGCCCCAACAATGCCGCTAGCCCTCCGCATATCAGGATCACGTACCAATCCGGCATCGCCTGCGCCATTAAAACCTCATCTCTAGCTTGTATAAACGGAAATGGAGGAGGAAGAAGGAGAAGCGAGGCCAGGTGTGAGGAAGTAGAGAGAAGCACCTCGGCCGTTTTATAGCTCAGGCTCGGTGTACGGTGGGCGAAGTCCACCAGCACCGCTCGTCACCCGATCGCTGGTGTTCGGAGGCGAATCCGCAAGCAGTGCCGACAGCACACTGGCCCACGAGGTGAGTGCATGCTGCACCGGCAGCTAGCACGCCGCGCACTACCGCAGGTACGGCCTAGATGCCCTACGCGCTAGACATCGCCGACGGCGAAAGCGCGGGAAAGCACGCGGGAGAGTGGAAGAAGAAAGAACCAGACGAAGAAGAAGAGACTGACAGTGGGCCCTGGGTCCACCTGTCAGCCAAAGAGAGCACTTTGCTCTCGGGTACGACCAACGTATTTTCAATTTAGAATTTATTCTATATCCAACGTAGAAATCTTTCGTTTTCCCCCTAACCGTAGATTTTCCCACGCAGCGCCAGTGTTCCACACTATGGTTTTACACCACTTATTGCCCTCTCACTGTAGCCACATTTTATTGCTTATATTTTCTTAAAGCAGGTTTTAGCAAATCTCGAGGACGGGATTTTTATTAAGGGGGGCAGTGTTGTGACACCCCAAAATTTTAACCTTGTTTTATTAATTAAAAAAATTCCAGGAAATTTAAACCTTTAATTTTCTGGATTTTCTTTTGATTTCAGAGCCATCCTTTTCCTTATTATGGAGTTTTTACCTCAAGTGAAAAACTTTCCAAAAATATTATTGGACTTGTTTAACCTCTCAAGAAAACATTTCTATTATCAGTGGAATTGATTTGCACAATTATTTCTCTCTGAGCTTTATTCCTTAAAATGATTTTTCATTAGTTTTGGAGCTCTTTTTGAACTACAACCACTTGATATATTTATTTAAAATTTTCACCAAAATTTGGAGATGTCATGTGATGTTTTTAAATCACTTTTATGCAAAAATATATTTCATTCATTTAATATTTTGAGCTCTACCCCAATTTTTCAAATCTGGTCCAGTGGGCAATTTTGCACTGCAACCCATTTAAATATTTCTTTCTATCCTCCACCAAAATTTTGGGATGTTCATAGGAGTATATTATTCAACTTTATGCAAAAACCCATTGATGTTCTTTGAAAAATTTGAGTGAATCCACCTCTTTTTCATTCTGGTCCAGCTTGGTGATTTGTACTGCATCCCTATTAAATTTTGCTCTAGTGGCCACGAGCTTTCTCCTGCTTGTAGTACACCATACCAAACTCTTGAGTCCAGGAGAGTGGATCCATTGGAAGATTTTTGGCTCCTGAAACAATGCCTTTTTCCTTCTGCCCAGAACTGAAGTCTGGCAAAACATACACAAACAAGTTTGAGCTTTTGGCAAACTAACCTCACCACTCTCTTATTCATCCAAAGAGACTCTGATCTGGAGATTTGGGACACCCCAAGAATGGCCTAGGTGCCATAGGCATTCTGTCAAACACCTGGTGTGCATGTCCAATTTTGGCATGATTTTTGTTTTGCACTGTGATCTTGCCCTCTGTACATACTGGCATGTCTGCTAATCTCATAAGGGACCCTAGCCTAGACCTCCTAACCCCTAGCTTCACCCTCGCCGCCTAGCATGCTCTGGCATTTCGCCGAACGCTTGGCATGCACGCTCTTGGCGCGCCTAGAGCGTGCGTTTTGCACGTGCGTGCACCGAGCCGCCGCGTCCCGCTGCCGATGCCCCGCGCTCGCTCTGGCCCTTCCGCTCTCCCAGTGGACGCCCCGACCCCTCCCCTCGCCGCAAAGCCGCCCCTGGAGCTCCACAGCGCCGCCGTCAGGTCGGTAGCGGTGGCTAGCGGGCGGCCACAATGCGCCCTGCCATGGACGACGCCGCCCAAGCCACCCTCGCATGGCAGCTGCCCTCTACAGCAGCCCGAGCTCATCCACAAGCTTGTCCGCAAGCGCTCGTCGCCGCCACGTCCCCCTGCTGCAACAGAATGACGGTTGTCGGTGTTCTTATCCACGGCCATCATCGGAACCGACCCCGACCGCCTATTTAAGGAGCCCCGAGCCTCTCCGAAACCTCAGGCGACCTCAAGCCACCCCACCTAGCACCCCCGTAGCAGTCAATCGACCAGGGAAGGTCTTCTTCCCCATCTCCGGCCAGTACAGCCGCCGGCGCCCTCCGGCCCATTCAGTAGCAACCCGAGCCCCTCCCGTCCAACCAGTGCAACCATGCGATTCCCCTTGACCGTGCGGAGCTGCCCAACCTCTCAAACGCAACCCAGAGCCACGGTAGCCCAAACCCACGTTGCTCCCGAAGCTTCCTCTGCGGCGGAGCTCGTCGCCGGTGATTCCCTCCACCCCCGCCGACCCAACGACCACCGGGAGGACCGCCCCGGTCTTGCGGATCCATCCCAACCCTCTGGAGCCTGTGGGGAGCCGCCGTTCGCCGGGGTTGATCGCCGGATCCCTCACCTCTGTTCGGCCAGAGGAGGACGAAGGCGGGGCGACCGGTCAAACCTGACCAGTGGGCCCCCTGGACCCACTATCAGCAACCCCAATCAAGTCCACGCTGGCGTAAGTGGAAGCGCAAACCCCGAGTACATCTCCTCTGCTTCGAAGACGTATTCTGCCCGAAAAGTTTTCCCTTTTCTGTTTTATTTTAAAAACAGAATTGACTAAACTTTGACCGGCTATAACTTTTAAAATATAAATCCAAATGACTTGATTCATTTTCTGTTGTTCCTCAAATATTGTCTGGTTTATTTTCATGTTTATTTCAAAATTTTCCAAACAACCTTTTTGTACTGTTTTTGAAGTATGTGTTAATTCAAATTTATTTAAAATAGGATTTGTTGGAGAGAGGAGAAAACTTTCAAAAGTTTTGGAGAGCACCTCACCTCTCCACACCTTGAAGGCAAGCATTCTGAACCCTGGCATAATATATTTTGGGGATTGTTTGATACGGTTATAACCCCACCTCAACATAAAGCATTAGTTTTTTTTGTGACGTTACGATCATACGCGTTGAGTGCAAAATGGTAATTTTTGCTGTTGGAAATGGACATACTTGTGATAGCAATCACCCTCATATGCCTGTCATGCCTACCGGGAAGGATCCAGGAAAGTCTCTGTCTTGGGTAGACACGAGCTTGTCCCTCGTCGAGACGGTTATGACCGGTGGGGCAGGGGGAGGTATGATGAGTGGCGGTTGTGTCTGATGGAGGTGACATATTATCCTTGAGCTAATCATGCAGGAAACACTTAAGCCTCCTAAGTCGGCCGTAGATCGAGTCTTGTTCCAGTAACCCCCATACTTGTTTCGTGCTGCCACTTGCCCTCGGGGACGTGGGTGGAAGATACCGGTTGTAGCTGGTAGGCATGCCACCTAGTCCGGGGGCATGGGTGTTTCCGGTTGGGACCGAGAGGGGAGGCCACCCTTTAGAGCGCGCGATAAAAATTTGATCCCATGCTATGTGAGGTTGTAGCCTCCCCACTTAGAGTTTTGCTTAACAGGTGTCTGGGTGATTCCATACACGAGTAAAGTTAAGCTGGTGTGTGCAAGTCAGGCGTGTTTCGACTAAAAGACTGTAGACGGAATTAGTTCCGATGGACTAAAGAAATCCGTTACTCGGGGGTAAAGAGTACACCCTCTGCAGAGATATTGAACCTATTCGAATAGCTGTGTCCATGGTTAAGGACTACAGTCTGGGATGGGTCAAGCGTTGGTCTTAGTGTCGGTCTTCGGAGGAGAAACTACTAAACCAGAACATTGATTATGACCGGTGACGTATGATGATTATGATTATTATTATTATGGACTAATCATTTATGTATTTGAATTATTGAGTATCCCTGGGACGGTTCTACCTCCTGGATATTCACCGTGATTATTCTTATATAAGCCCTTTATGTGGTGTCGCCCAGACGCCCGACTGTGGCATGCGTGTTATTTCATTTACTTATAAGCCCTTTATGTGGTGTCGCACAGACGCTCGACTGTGGCATGTCCATTATTTCATTTACTTATAAGCCCTTTATGTGGTGTCGTACCGATGCCCGATTGTGGCATGCTTGTTATTCCTTTTATATATAAGCCCTTTCTGTGGTGTCGCTCAGACGCCCGACTGAGGCATGCTTCATATTATTATCCTTTCGAGGCGTCGCTTCAGATACCCGATCGGTGCTTTATATTTTCACACCCTGATTGTTTACTCGTGATTTATTTGAATGATCTACTTGTGTGCATCATGATCCTTATTTCATAACTGACAAAGTGATCATAGAATATTTTAAAGCATGATTTTCAATGGCTATATTATACCTGTGTTCTTAATGTTTGCGAGTACATTCAAAGTACTCACTGGCTTGTCCCTGGCTATTGTCTTGGCCAGATTTCTTGCGTGGAAAGGAGTGTTGCGATGAAAGCCCCGGAACCTATGTAATGGTGATAGCAGCATCGCGAAGATAGGAGTTATCCTGGTCAGCTGTTCCTGTGGGAAATGGAGTCCCATAGACGCTGATGATCCGCAAACCGCTTCCGCCATCAACCTCTAGAAACAAATTTTTGTACCCATAGGCCAGAATGGTCTTGTACTTCATATTTTGTAATTTCCCTGGAGTTTCTGTAACAAGTTGGTGTCTCATCAGCTAACAGTAATCCTGGGGCTGGTGAGCACAAGGGCCGCTTTTGGGAAATTAATATCCCGAAAATCCAGTCCTGACATCGCTGTTCGAGAGGTCTCGAGTCCCTAAAGACTTATGCCGCTTAGGGCGAGGAGTTGGCTTTGTCCGGCTTAGGCGTGTATAGCGCCCCAAATTCGGCCTTCTGAATACTAGGGGCTTCGCCAAAATTTAAAATTGTAGACTTTTATGGCTTAGTGAGAGTGATAAAGCATTATAGTCCAATTGCCTTGTTCGTTGTGGTGAGCACCTCCCTCGACGGACCCAACAATGGGAAAAAGAGTGCTCAGATTTATCCCGAACACCCCAGCACTCGTGGCATGGGGGCCGAAGCCGATGACTGGCCATCTCTCAGATTTGATAAACAACCGCACAGAAGGTAATATTTTAAATTCAAACAAGCGTTGCATAGCGCACATGAACAAGTTTTCATAATACAGGATCACACGAGCAAGTTCATTCAAATATTACATCCTTCGCACACTCGTCCGCCACAAGACGGGCACCCTTCAGGACACCCTCGTAATACATTTCAGGGTGGCGATGCTCCTTGTCCTGCAGCGGCCCCTCCTTCACGAGCTTCTCGGCATCCATCTTGGCCCAGTGCACATTCGCACGGGCAAAAGCCCGGTGTGCACCTTCGATGCAGACGGACCGCTTTATGACTTCCAGCCGTGGGCAGGCATCCACAAGCCGCCACACCAGGCCGAAGTAGCTGTTGGGAAGGGAGTCGCCATGCCACATGCGGACTATAAGGCCCCTCATGGCCTGTTCGGCCGCCTTGTGCAGCTTGACCAGTTGCTTCAGCTGGTCGCTCACAGGCATCAGGTGTTCAGTCCCAGTATACTAAGACCAGAACAACTTCTCCGTCGAGCTTCCCTCCTCGGCCTGGTAGTACTTTGCGGCATCCGACACGCTGCGGGGAAATCTGCGAATGCTCCTAGAGAGCTCCGGACTCGGGTAAGTAACTTGTAATTTACTTTCACATGCTTGCTTTGCATAATGAATGCCTTACCCGCCGCTATCTTCCTCATCGCCTCAATTTCCTGGAGGGCCTTTTGGGATTCAGCCTTGGCATGCTTTGTGCTCTCGAGGGCCACGGCAAGCTCGGAGTCTCGCGTCTTCGAGTCAAGATCCAAAGTCTCGTGCTTCTTCATGAGAGCCTGGAGCTCTTGCTGCACCTCGCCCACCCGTGCCTCATGTTTCTCCCGCTCGGTGCGCTCCTCGGCCGCTTTGTTTTCGGCCTCGGACAGCGCTCGCTTCATGGTCGCCACTTCGGTCGTGGCCCCTGGCACATCCATGATGATCCTATCATTTTGCAACCACATCTTATATATATATAGACAAGGTATTACTTACCTTTGTTCTCCTCGAGCTGCCTCTTGGCAAGGCCGAGTTCTTTCTTGGACTGCTCGAGGTTCTGCTTTAGTGCGGCGAACTCCGCAGTCAGTGCGGCAGAGGTCAGCAGCGAAGCCTGCATACGCATATAGACATACTTGTATTAGACTCCTGCAGATATTATTTGATCCTCTATTTGGCTTTTCTTTGTGTACACCAAACAGAGCATCAGGGGCTACTGTCTATGCGGTAATATTTTCCTATATTTTAAATACTTACCTCAAAGCCTGTTAGAAGGCTGGCACAGGCTTCAGTCAGTCCGCTCTTGGCGGACTGAACCTTCTTGATCACTTCACTCATAATAGTGCGGTGCTCTTCGTCGATGGAAGCACCGGGAAGCGCTCCCAGTAGGTTGTCCGGTGCCTCTGGATAGACAGAGGTCACCGGCATGGGTGGCTTGCCCCTCTTGGTAGGGGGCCGCCTGCCAGAGTCCGGAACAACTGGAGGTTCCGGCGCGGTGTTCGGCTGAGGGCCGAACTTGGAGCCCTTGGGAGTCTTTCTCCCTTTGCGCCTCGAGTCCGGAAGGTCGCCTTGAGGCGCCTCCAGGACTACCTCCCCTCGGTTCGGTGCCCCTTGTGACAATACCTCGACATTGTCCATAGGGCGAGGAGAGGAGGCGGTTTGAAGTGACTCGCTATTCATATCCGACGAGTCCAAGGAACCGTCCGATGAGGATACGTCGATGCGGGCTCGGGGCGGACTGCATGATCATATTCGACGTTAGGAGAAGCAGTGCAATAAAAGTATGCTATGCGTTACTCTGGTATCCGAATACTTACGACTTCGCCAGGGGCTTGGCCCTGAGTAACCACTTGTCTTCGCTGTCGGAGGCGGTGGTGGAACAGTCCGGAAGGAGAGTCCTTCCCTTCTTGGACCCTCCGGCCTCCCCGGTCCGGGCGGCCTTCCTTTTCATGTCTCCCCCGGCTGGAGGGGGAGAACCGTCATCTTCCTCATACTCATTTTCACGGGAGGAGTGTGTCTCGGAGTTATTGGACGATGAGTCCGATACTGCCTGGCGCCGGGAACTCTTTCGGGTTCCCGTGGCCTTCTTCTTGATGTTCTTCTCCGGCACCTCATAAGGAGCCGGAGTCCGCATCTCCGTCAGGAGAGTGTCTGTAGGGTCTTCAGGCAGAGGGGCCGGACAGTCAACCTACTCCGATGTCTCCACCCAGTCCTGTCAAAGGCATGGGAGCTCAGACCCCGCACATGGTTAAACTATGGAAAATAAATACCCTACGAGGTGTACAGAACTTACCGGATTCGCAGGGCGCGTCGCGCTTATCCCGCGGTCCTCGGTAAGGGGAGGGGGGACCTCGGCACCCTTGAACAACACCTTCCAGACAACCTTATGTGTCGTGTCGAAGAGCTCGTGTAGAGTCTGGTGATGGGCCGGATCGAACTCCCATAAGTTGAAAGCCCGTCGTTGACACAGGAGGATCCGGCGGAATAGCATGACATGGACTTTGTTGACAAGCTTGAGTTTCTTGCCTATCATGTTCCGGATACACTTCTGGAGTCCGTCCTACTCCACCGATGAGCCCCAGGACAGGCCCTTCTCCTTCCATGAAGTGAGCTGCGTGCAGATTCCGGATCGAAACTCGGGGGCCGCCACCCAGTTGGTGTCACGCGGCTCGGTGATGTAGAACCACCCCGGTTGCCACACCTTTATGGTCTCCACGTAGGAGCCCTCGAGCCATGCAACGTTGGGAATTTTGCCCACCATGGCTCCGCCACATTCCGCTTGTTTGCCGCCTACTACCTTCGGTTTGACATTGAAGGTCTTCAGCCACAGGCCGAAGTGGGGCCGGATGCGGAGGAAAGCCTCACACACGATGATGAACGCCGAGATGTTGAGGATGAAATTCGGAGCTAGATCATGGAAGTCCAGCCCATAATAGAACATAAGGCCGCAGATGAATGGATGGAGGGGAAACCCCAGTCCGTGGACGAATGGGTGGAGGGGAAACCCCAGTCCGCGGATGAAGTGGGTGAGGAAAACCACCCTTTCGTAAGGTTCCGGGGTAGGGACGATCTTCCCCGCGGCTGGCAGCCGGTGCGCAATATCTGCGGCTAAGTATCCGGCCCCGCGCAGCTTTTTGATGTCTCCCTCCGTAACGGAGGAGACCATCCACTTGCCTCCCGCTCCGGACATGTTTGGAGAGGGTTGAGGAGAAGGATGTGGACTTGGGCGCTGGAGCTCGAGTGCGCGAGAATGGATGAGCAAGGAGGAAGAAGGCGTGGGTAGAAAAAGGTGAACACTTATCCCTTTATAAGGGCAGATGAAACTATGCGCCCCTACCAGCCTGATAAAACTCGGTTATCCCCCAAGCGCCGTAATTGATGGCGCGGTTGGGTTACCCACGTCCATATTGATGGGAATCCCGCAATATGGGGACACGATCTCTGCTTCGAAAAGACGTGCCAAGGAAACCGCCTCGCGAAACACGCTGAGGTTGGTTGTGAAAAACGATTCGAATGGTGACCTGGATGTGGTGTGATGTCACACTGTGGAATGCGTCGGCAGATTAGATTTGTGAAAATATTATTCTCTCTATGGTTGTATGTGGAACTTTTTTTGCAGAGTCGGAAACGATCCTCGTGTTCAAAATCTTCTATGAAGTATTCGGAGGAGGAACCCGCCTTGCAATGCCGAAGACAATCTGCGCGCCGGACTCATCGCCATTGAAGCCTGGTTCAGGGGCTAATGAGGGAGTCCTGGATTAGGGGGTATCCAGACAGCTGGATTATATCCTTTGGTCGGACTGTTGGACTATGAAGATACAAGATTGAAGACTTCATGCTATGTCCGTATGGGACTCTCCTTGGCGTGGAAGGCAAGCTTGGCAATATGGATATATAGATCTCCTTCCTTGTAACCGACTCTGTGTAACCCTAGCCCCCTCTGATGTCTATATAAACCGGAGGGTTTAGTCCGTAGGACCAAGAACAACAATCATACCATAGGCTAGCTTCTAGAGTTTAGCCTCTTCGATCTTGTGTTAGATCAACTCTTGTAATACTCATATCATCAAGATCAATCAAGCAAGAGTAGGGTTTTACCTCCATCGAGAGGGCCCGAACCTGGGTAAAAACATCGTGTCCCTCGTCTCTATTACCATCCGCCTAGACGCAAAGTTCGGGACCCCCTACCCGAGATCCGCAGGTTTTGACACCGACAGGGACTTTTGTCCCATTAAATTTAGCCCTTTTGATTATTTTTGCTTGCCTCAAAGAAAACTTGCTACCGAACATAGAGAATATGAAATGAGTTTTAATGATCTATCTTACTGTTATGGCAATACCTAGATCTATCCTTGCTTTTTATGCCTAGCTAGGGGCGTTAAACGACAGCGCTTGTTGGGAGGCAACCCAATTTTATTTTTATTCATTGCTTTTTGCTCCTGTTTGCTAATAAATAATTTATATAGCCTCTATTTTGGTTGTGTTTTTTGTGTTTAATTAGTGTTTGTTCCAACTAGAACCGTTGGGAAGACTTGGGGAAAGTCTTGATATCTTGCTATAAAAAACAGAAACTTTAGCGCTGACGACAACTGCTGCCATTTTTAGCGCTCACGACAACTTCAAGAAATTTATTTTAGAATTTTTGGGTTTCCAGATCTTGCGCTAGCTACAGATTACTACAGACTGTTCTGTTTTTGACAGATTCTGTTTTTCGTGTGTTGTTTGCTTATTTTGATGAATCTATGGCTAGTAAAATAGTTTATAAACCATAGATATGTTGGAATACAGTAGGTTTAACACCAATATAAATAAATAATTAGTTAATTACAGTACCTTGAAGTGGTCTTTTGTTTTCTTTCGCTAACGGAGCTCACGAGACTTTCTACT
This sequence comes from Triticum urartu, assembly GCF_003073215.2. Lineage (NCBI taxonomy): Eukaryota > Viridiplantae > Streptophyta > Magnoliopsida > Poales > Poaceae > Triticum > Triticum urartu. The sequence goes on along the minus strand of NC_053024.1, from coordinate 652,296,475 downwards.
TGAAGTTTTGTGTTGTGAAGTTTTCAAGTTTTGGGTAAAGATTTGATGGATTATGGAACAAGGAGTTGCAAGAGCCTAAGCTTGGGGATGCCCATGGCACCCCCAAGATAATATAAGGACACCTAAAAGCCAAAGCTTGGGGATGCCCCGGAAGGCATCCCCTCTTTCGTCTACTTCTATCGGTAACTTTACTTGTAGCTATATTTTTATTCACCACATGATATGTGTTTTGCTTGGAGCGACTTGTATTATTTGAGTCTTTATTTGTTAATTTACCAAAATTATCCTTGCTGTACACACCTTTTGAGAGAGCCATACATGATTTGGAATTTGTTAGAATACTCTATGTGCTTCGCTTATATCTTTTGAGTTGTATAGTTTTGCTCTAGTACTTCAATTATATCTTTTAGAGCACGGTGGTGGATTTGTTTTATAGAAACTATTGATCTCTCATGCTTCACTTAGATTATTTTGAGAGTCTTAAATAGCATGGTAATTTGCTTAAATAATCCTAATATGCTTCGTATTCAAGAATAATAAAACTTTCTTATGAGTGTGTTGAATACTATGAGAAGTTTGATGCTTGATAATTGTTTTGAGATATGAAGATGGCGATATTAAAGTTCTGCTATTTGAGTAGTTGTTAATTTGAGAAATACTTTTGTTAAAGTCTGTGTTTTGCGTAGCATGCACGTATGGTGAACCGTTATGTGATGAAGTCGGAGATTGATTTATTTATTGATTGTCTTCCTTATGAGTGGCGGGTGGGGGCGAGGGATGGGCTTTTCCTACCAATCTATTCCCCTAGGAGCATGCGCGTAATACTTTGCTTTGATAATTTGTAGATTTTTGCAATAAGTATATGAGTTCTTTATGACTAATGGTGAGTCTATGGATTATACGCACTCTCACCCTTCCACCATTGCTAGCCTCTCTAATACCGCGCACCTTTCGCCGGTATCATACACCCACCATATACGTTCCTCAAAACAGCCACCATACCTACCTATTATGGCATTTCCATAGCCATTCCGAGATATATTGCCATGCAACTTTCCACCGTTCCGTTTATTATGACACACTCCATCATTGTCATATTGCTCAGCATGATCATGTAGTTGACATCGTATTTGTGGCAAAGCCACCGTTCATAATTCTTTCATACATGTCACTCATGAGTCATTGCATATCCTAGAACACCACCGGAGGCATTCATATAGAGTCATATTTTGTTCTAAGTATCGAGTTGTAATTGTTGAGTTGTAACAAAATAAAAGTGTGATGATCATCATTTTTAGAGCATTGTCCCAAGTGAGGGAAGGATGATGGAGACTATGATTCCCCCACAAGTCGGGATGAGACTCCGGACAAAAAAAAGAGGCCATAAAACAAAGGGAAAAGCCCCAAATAAAAAAATGAGAGAAAAAGAGAGAAGGGACAATGCTACTATCCTTTTACCACACTTGTGCTTCAAAGTAGCACCATGATATTCATATTAGAGAGTCTCTAATTTCGTCACGTTAATATACCAGTGGGAATTTTTCATTATAGAACTTGGCTTGTATATTCCAATGATGGGCTTCCTCAAATTGCCCTAGGTCTTCGTGAGCAAGCAAGTTGGATGCACGCCCACTTAGTGTCTTTTGTTGAGCTTTCATATACTTATAGCTCTTGTGCATCCGTTGCATGGCAATCCCTACTCACTCACATTGATATCTATTGATGGGCATCTCCATAGCCCGTTGATATGCCTAGTTGATGTGAGACTACCTTCTCCCTTTTTGTCTTCTCCACAACCACCATTCTATTTCACCTATAGTGCTATATCCATGGCTCACGCTCATGTATTGCGTGAAGATTGAAAAAGTTTTGAGAATGTCAAAAATATGAAACAATTGCTTGGCTTGCCATCGGGGTTGTGCATGATTTAAATACTTTGTGTGGTGAAGATAGAGCATAGCCAGACTATATGATTTTGTAGGGATAACTTTCTTTGGCCATGTTATTTTGAGAAGACATGATTGCTTTATTAGTATGCTTGAAGTATTATTATTTTTATGTCAATATGAATTTTTATCTTGAATCTTTTGGATCTGAATATTCATACCACAATTAAGAAGAATTACATTAAAATTATGCCAAGTAGCATTCCACATCAAAAATTCTGTTTTTATCATTTACCTACTCGAGGACGAGCAGGAATTAAGCTTGGGCATGCTTGATACGTCTCCAACGTATCTATAATTTTTGATTGCTCCATGCTATATTATCTACTGTTTTGGACATTATTGGGCTTTATTATCCACTTTTATATTATTTTTTGGACTAACCTATTAACCGGAGGCCCATCCCAGAATTGTTGTTTTTTCCTATTTTAGGGTTTCGAAGAAAAGGAATATCAAACGGAGTCCAAACAAAATGAAACCTTCGGAAACATGATTTTCTCACCGAACATGATCCAGGAGACTTGGACCCTACGTCAAGAAACAAAGGAGGAGGCCATGAGGTAGGGGCGCGCACCTACCCCCCCCCCCCCAAGGCGCGCCCTCCACCCTCGTGGGCCCCCTGTTGCTCCACCGACGTACTCCTTCCTCCTATATATACCTACCCCCAAACAATCAGATACGGAGCCAAAACCCTAATTCCACTACCATATCTTCCTGCATCCAGGAGATCCCATCTTGCGGCCTGTTCCGGAGCTCCGCCGAAGGGGGTATCCATCACCGGAGGGCTTCTACATCAACACCATAGCCTCTCCGATGAAGTGGGAGTAGTTTACCTCAGACCTTCGGGTCCATAGTTATTAGCTAGATGGCTTCTTCTCTCTTTACGGATCTCAATACAATGTTCTCCCCTCTCTTGTGGAGAACTATTCGATGTAATCTTCTTTTTGCGATGTGTTTGTTGAGATCGATGAATTGTGGGTTTATGATCAAGTCTATCTATGAACAATATTTGAATCTTCTCTGAATTCTTTTATGTATGACTGGTTATCTTTGCAAGTCTCTTCGAATTATCAGTTTGGTTTGGCCTACTAGATTGATCTTTCTTGCAATGGGAGAAGTGCTTAGCTTTGGGTTCAATCATGCGGTGTCCTTTCCCAGTGATAGTAGGGGCAGCAAGGCACGTATTGTATTGTTGCCATCGAGGATAACAAGATGGTTTTTTTTATCATATTGTATGAATTTATCCCTCTACATCATGTCATCTTGCTTAAGGCGTTACTCTGTTTTCACTAACTTAATACTCTAGATGCATGTTGGATAGCGGTTGATGAGTGGAGTAATAGTAGTAGATACAGGCAAGAGTCGGTCTACTTGTCTCGAACGTGATGCCTATATACATGATCATACCTAGATATTCTCATAACTATGCTCAATTATGTTAATTGCTCAACAGTAATTCATTCACCCATCGTAGAATACTTATGCTCTTGAAAGAAGCCACTAGTAAAACCTATGGCCCCCGGGTCTATCTTTATCATATTAATCTTCCAATACTTAGTTATTTCCTTTGCTTTTTACTTTGCCTTTATTTTACTTTGCATCTTTATCATAAAAATATCAAAATATTATCTTATCATATCTATCAGATCTCACTCTCATAAGTGACTGTGAAGGGATTGACAACCCCTTATCGCGTTGGGTGCGAGGAGTTATTTGCTTTGTGCAGGTACTAGGGGACGCGCGCGCAACCTCCTACTGGATTGATACCTTGGTTCTCAAAAACTGAGGGAAATACTTACGCTACTTTGCTGCATCATCCCTTCCTCTTCGGGGAAATCCAACGCAGTGCTCAAGAGGTAGCAGCAATCCTAAATTCTTAGTATAGGATGCTAGTATTCCATCAGTGGCCCTACATTCTTATACTTCTGCCAAGCTATACTACCGGGCCGTGATCACTCGAGAGGTGATCATGGGTATATACTTATATCATAATATGTGATACAGGTGGTGACTAAAGTCGGGTCGGCTTGTAGAGTACCCGCAAGTGATTCCGATGTGGGGGCTAAAGGGGCAGGTGGTTCCATCCAGGTAGTGGTGGGCCAGGGTTCCCGACGGCCCCCGACTGTTACTTTGTGGTCGAGCGACAAGGCAGGTTGAGACCACCTAGGTGAGAGGTGGGCCTAGTCCTGGTCGGCATCTGCGGTTACTTCAAAATAACATGCTTAACGAGATCTTTGTATTTGATCCGAGTCTGGCCACTGGCCTATACGCACTAACCAACTATGCGGGTACAGTTATGGGCACTCGACGTCGTGGTATCAGCCAAAGCCTTCTTGACGTCAGCGACTGAGCGGATCGCGCCGGATTGGACTAGAACGCCTGCTCTTGTATTAGGGAGGCTAGGTCTGCTTCCGGCCGTCATCGCAACGTGCAGATGTGCAATGGGCGATCGGCCTAGAGCCCTGTGCCATAGGATTTAGACCGGTGTGCTAAGCTCTCTGTTGTGTCTAGGTGGGGCTGCGACGTGTTGATCTTCCGAGGCCGGGCATGACCCAGGAAAGTGTGCCCGGCTAGAGGGATCGAGCGTGTTGGGTTATGTGGTGCACCCCTGCAGGGAAGTTTATCTATTCGAATAGCCGTGTCCCTCGGTAAAAGGACGATCCGTAGTTTTACCTTGACCTTATGACAACTAGAACCGGATACTTCATAAAACACACCCTTTTAAGTGCCAGATACAACTCGGTGATCATTCTCTAACAGGGCGACGAGGACAGGATCGCCGGGTAGGATTATGCTATGCGATGCTACTTGGTTAACTTACCATCTACTCTCTTCTATATGCTTCAAGATGGAGGCCGTCAGAAGCGTAGTCTTTGATAGGACTAGCTATCCCCCTCTTATTCTGGCATTCTGCAGTTCAGTCCACCGATACTACACATTTCATTGATACCAATGCATATTTAGTGTAGATCCTTGCTTGCGAGTACTTTGGATGAGTACTCACGGTTGCTGTCGGATTTTGGGTTCCAGCAAAACCCTTAAGGTTCGAACATTGGGGTGCGCACGAAGATCTCCCCCTACCAACTCACGCCCTCAAGATCACCAGGATCTCTAAGGCTAACTCGACAAAATCGCAACACAAGGGACACAAGATTTATACTAGTTCGGCCCACCGTTGTGGTGTAATACCCTACTCCAGTGTGGTGGTGGTGGATTGCATCTTGGGCTGGCGATGAACAGTACATGGGGAAGAACAGTGATACGTCTCCAACGTATCTATATTTTTTGATTGTTTCATGCTATTATATTATCTGTTTTGGATGTTTATGGGCTTTACAAAACAATTTTATATTATTTTTGGGACTAACCTATTAACCGGAGGCCTAGCCCAAATTGATGTTTTCTTGCCTATTTCAGTGTTTCAAAGAAAAGGAATATCAAACGGAGTCCAAACGGAATGAAACCTTCAGGAGAGTTATTTTTGGAATGGAAGCAATCCAGGAGACTTGAAGTAGACGTCATGGAAGCTTCGAGGAAGCCACGAGGCAGGGAGGCGCGCCCCCACCCTCGTGGGACTCTCGTGGCTCCCCTGACCGGCTTCTTTCGCCTATATATGTCCATATACCCAAAAACATCACGGAGGAGAATAGATCGGGAGTTCCGCCGCCAGAAGCCTCCGTAGCCACCGAAAACCAATCTAGACCCGTTCCGGCACCCTGCCGGAGGGGGAATCCCTCTCCGGTGGCTGATACGTCTCCAACGTATCTATAATTTTTGATTGCTCCATGCTATATTATCTACTGTTTTGGACTATATTGGGCTTTATTTTCCACTTTTATATTATTTTTGGGACTAACCTATTAACCGGAGGCCCAGCCTAGAATTGCTGTTTTTGCCTATTTCAGTGTTTCGAACAAACGGAATATCAATCGGAGTCCAAACGGAATGAAACCTTTGGGAACGTGATTTTCTCACCGAACGTGATCCAGGAGACTTGGACCCTACGCCAAGGCATCAGAGAGGCGGTCACGAGGGTGGGGGCGCGCCCGAGCGCCCCCCCTGCCTCGTGGGCCCCTCGTTGCTCCACCGATGTACTCCTTCCTCCTATATATACCTACGTACCCCCAAATGAACAGAAGAGGAGCCAAAAACCTAATTCCACCGCCGCAACTTACTGTATCCACGAGATCCCATCTTGGGGCCTGTTCCGGAGCTCCGCTGGAGAGGGCCGTCATCACGGAGGGCTTCTACATCATCATAGCCTCTCCGATGAAGTGTGCGTAGTTTACCTCAGACCTTCGGGTCCATAGTTAGTAGCTAAATGGCTTCTTCTATTTTTTGGATCTCAATACAAAGTTCTCCCCCTCTCTTGTGGAGATCTATTAGATGTAATCTTCTTTTTGCGGTGTGTTTGTTGAGACCGATGAATTGTGGGTTTATGATCAAGTCTATCTAAGAATAATATTTGAACCTTCTCTGAATTCTTTTATGTATGATTGGTTATCTTTGCAAGTCTGTTCGAATTATCCGTTTGGTTTGGCCAACTAGATTGGTAGTTCTTGCCACGGGAGAAGTGCTTAGCTTTGGGTTCGATCTTGCGGTCTCCTTTCCCAGTGACAGAAGGGGAAGCAAGGCACGTATTGCATTGTTGCCATCGAGGATAAGAAGATGGGGTTTATTTCATATTGCATGAATTTATCTCTCTACATCATGTCATCTTGCTTAAAGCGTTACTCTGTTTTTAACTTAATACTCTAGATGCATGATGGATAGCGGTCGATGAGTGTAGTAATAGTAGTAGATGAAGAATCGTTTCGGTCTACTTGTCACAGACGTGATGCCTATATACATGATCATGCCTTGATATTCTCATAACTATGCTCAATTCTGTCAATTGCTCAACAGTAATTTGTTCACCCACCATAGAATACTTATGCTCTTGAGAGAAGCCACTAGTGAAACCTATGGCCCCTGGGTCTATTCTCATCATATCAATCTCTATCACTTTAATCTTACTTTGCTTTTTACTTTGCCTTTTACTTTTCACTTTGCATCTCTATACCAAAAATACCAAAAATATTATATCTATCAGATCTCACTCTCGTAAGTGACCCTGAAGGGATTGACAACCCCTAATCGCGTTGGTTGCGAGTAGCTATCGTTTTGTGCAGGTACGAGGGACTTGAGCATGGCCTCCTACTGGATTGATACCTTGGTTCTCAAAAACTGAGGGAAATACTTACGCTACTCAGCTGCATCATCCCTTCCTCTTCGGCGAAATCCAACGCAAGCTCAAGAGGTAGCAAGAAGGATTTCTGGCGCCGTTGCTGGGGAGTCTACGCAAAAAGTCAACATACCAAGTACCCATCACAATCCCTATCCCTCGCATTACATTGTGTGCCATTTGCCTCACGTTTTCCTCTCCCCCACTTCACCCTTGCCGTTTTATTCACCCTCTCTCTCTCTATCCTCCCTATCTATTTGCCTCTTTTTGCCAGCTTGCCTTTTGTTTGCTCGTGTGTTAGATTGCTTGTTTGTCGCGATGGCTCAAGATACTACCAAATTGTGTGACTTCACCAATACCAATAATAATGATTTCCTTAGCACCCCGATTGTTCCTCTTTCCAATACTGAATCTTGTGAAATCAATACTGCTTTGTTGAATCTTGTTATGAAAGATCAATTCGCCGGCCTTCCTAGTGAAGATGCCACTACTCATCTGAATAGCTTCGTTGATTTATGTGATATGCAAAAGAAAAAGGATGTCGATAATGATGTCATTAAATTGAAGTTATTTCCTTTTTCGCTTAGTGTCGTGGTTCCAAGTCTGACAGTAGTGTAGGGGGGTAAGTATGGAGAGGCAAGATCTTAGCTATGGAGAAGTTGTAAGAATGCAAGGTTTACGAGTTCAGGCCCTTCTCGGAGGAAGTAATAGCCCTACGTCTCGGAGCCCGGAGGCGGTCGACTGGATTATGAGAGTATGAATTACAGGGGTGCGAACCCTTTACACTGAGGAGGGGGGTGGCTTATATAGAGTCCGCCAGACCCCTCCGGCCCTCAGTTATGCAGGGTTTTAAGTACATTAAGGTCGGGCGTTACTGGTAACGCCCCTAATAAAGTGCTATGACGACCATAAAAGCTACTTAATGACCGACCGTTAGCGTGCGTAGTGACTTTAGGTCTCCTGGCCGTCGGGTGGTTGGATCTTGGTCGAGTGGTTGCTTCTTGGTCGAGTGTCTTCGAGTCCATCGAGTGAAACACCGCCAAGTCGATTGAAATGTGATTTCTTCTGGAGGTGTCCTTGGGTAGGTCAGTTTGGACAGGTCCATGACCCTACCCTAGGTACATAGCTTCATCATTAGCCCCCGAATGGATCGAGGTTTGAGTGGGAAAGGGTTTGAGCACATCTCCGACTCATTTTTCATGTCGTGAGCATACCTTGTTTCGGATCAATGGACCAGAGTGATGACAACAACTTTCTTTCCAGTCGCCTTGATCCATTCTTAGGTTTTGTCGAGTGAGTTCTTATACTTGAAGAGTTCTGAGTGACGGTGCGGAGGAGATCTTCGGTCTGACGAGTTGTTCTGCTGCCCGCGGATTTCGTGGGATCCAGATTTTGGGAAGCGCGTGGGATGGGAGAGGCCACAGTAAACGGATGGGATAGCGCAGAGCCGCCTCGATCCCCGCGCCACCTTTTTCGCCACGTATCGCACGCGCGATCACCACGGGATTTGACAGGGCCGCCCGGGCCTACCAGTCAGCCACTCGGAAGCAGCCTCATATAAGGCGTTGGGCCGGGGCTCTGTTCTGCACGCCACCATTCTCTCTCTGTTTTCTCCCAATTTCTCCGCCACCCTTGCTCCCGTCTCATCGCCGGATCTCCGCTCGAGCTCGAACTGCCACCATGGGAAGGACAAGGCGGCGGCGCTGGAACGCGCGAAGAAGGCAACCGCGAAGGCAAAGGGCAAGCGGACCAACCGGGGCGGATCCTCGTCGAGGTCCGGCTTGCCGGCGGGCTGGATACAGGGCGACTAGATCCGCTCGGCAATCACGCAGGACGACCTCGACGACCTGGTGGAAGGGGGATTTATCCCCCACAAGTCAGCTCGGCTCCCGGGAGACGAAACTGAGCCGCAACCCAGAGAGGGTGAGTGCGTCCTCTTAGCAACTCACATAGATCGTGGGTTCTCGCTGCCTCCCCACCCTTTCTTCCGGGGTTTTTTGAACTTCTTTGGGGCTCAGCTCCACCATTTTACTCCGAATACCATAGTCTATCTGGCCGCTTTCGTGTCTATGTGCGAAAACTTCTTGGGCTGTCGACCGCACTGGGGGCTCTTCAAACATATCTTCACTTGTCGTTCCCAGTCGGTCAAAAAGACCAAGTCGAGTGACGAGAGGACTCGGGTGATCCAGATGTGCGGTGGTCTGGGGATCCAGATGAGGAGCAAAAGTACTTTCCCAGCGATGATCCTTCCTGACTCGGTCCGGGGCTAGCAGTCGACTTGGTTTTACTGCAAGGATCAGCCGACCCTTGGCCAGTCGACTGGGCTTCCTCCTTTCTCCTTGGCTCGAGTGGAGAAGCCTACTCCCCTGAAGATAGTTCCAGAAGAGAAGGCGCAGGTCAAGGAGCTGGTTGAACGGGTAGTCCAGCTCGTCCGTGACGGAGTGACCGGGATGGATCTGCTGGAGGTCTTTCTCGGTCGACGCATCCAACCCCTTCAGGCGCGCGATCATCCGATGTATTCTGGGCTCAAAGATACCACTCGGATCCACCCGGAGGAGGTCAGTGAGGATACCTTGGAGAGCTGGTTGATAGGAATCACTGGCAACAAAGACAACCCTCGGGGATCCAGGAGGCTGACTCCATTCGACAACTCGCGTCAGCCGGAGCAGGTATGTTTCTGTAAGTAACTTTCCGACTCTCCATGTGATGTCCCATTTGCGGTCGACTGAATGTCTTTTTGTTGTTATTTTTTCAGGCCCTCATTGAAATGTACTCGATGCCCAATGGAGAGCAAGGGCAAGACTTGGAAGGCGAGGCGAGCGGCGGCGACAGTGGTGAGTGGACTTCTGATGGTGAAGAGGATGGAGAAAGTGAAGACTCAAGCGACGAAGAAGAAGTCGAGTCGCCTCCTCGCAGGGAGAGGCGATCCAAACTTGCCCAAGAACGACCGAGCGTCCGTGAAAAGGCGACTGCTCAAGCTGGTCAATCTTCGAAGCATCCTCGGATCTCTTCACCAACCCCGACCGAGAAGGCGCCCAAGCACCCCAAAGTTGCGGAGCTGAAAATCCGGAAGGCGTTGCTGAAGATTAAAATTGACATCCCCGTCGCTTCTGCGTAAGTGTCTTCCTCTGTATACACTCGACGCTCAGCGCCGTTTGTTTTTCTTGTTTTAACCGGACGAACTTTGGAACTGCCAGTGCTGCCACTTCTAGGACCTCAGCTTACAGGGATGATGATGAGGTGATGGAGGATGCGGCCATGTCAAAACTGGGTATGACTCCTGCCGTACTGTCTTTATTTTGGTCGATTCAACTGCAACGTGTACCATTGGGTGATGTGATTTTGACGATTGAACTTTGCATAGCTCCCAACGTTATTGACCTCCCTGATGATGATGAAGAGCCCGAGAGGCCTTTGACGAGGAAGAATAGGTAGGCTCCTACAAGCGAGGCGCCACAGTCGATGCCAAGGACGGAACCAGTCATTCAGGACACTAGCGACGCCAATCGGGGTTCTGTTACCTTTGTTGTGCCACTGTCGAGTGCCTTGCCCTCTTCGTCGACTGCTCAGGCTCCCGTCGATCCACCTTCGGTTTTTGCGACCCATCATGTCCCGGAGGACGAAGCGAATGCTGCCAAGGAAGCCATACGTCAGGTGGGCATCATGATGGAGAAGATGAGGATGGTGCGGGACGCCAGTCAGGCTGCCTACGACGCCAGTTCGGCCCTCCAAAGCAATGTTCAAGTTAATTGGTCACTGCTTGTTTTGTTAGGATATGTTATCTAAAGACTCTTTTCTAAAAATCTTTGCATCTGTACACCCACTGGGTGCGTCGATTGAAATTTTTGAACCGGTGGGGGCACGCTGAGTGCACCCACTGGGTGTAGTCCCCGAGACTACGATGGACTGCTAGCAGTCGACTGTAGTCGTTGTATTTTTTCGAATGTATAAACCAAACTGGTAGTTTGTCTCTTCCACTCGGTCTGGTTGAGTGGCATCAGAACCGGTGGGGGCACGCAAAGTGCACCCACTGGGTGTAGTCCCCGAGACTACGGTGGACTGCTGGCAGTCGACTGTAGTCTGAGTTCTACATTCTCTCTTTTTGCCTTTTTTTACTTCCTAGACTCGACTTCGGTGGGCTGGTCGAGTGGGATCAGAACCGGTGGGGGCACGCAAAGTGCACCACTTGGTGTAGTCCCCGAGACTATGGTGGACTGCGGGCAGTCGACCGTAGTCTTAGTATTTATTGCCTTTGTTGTTTTTCGCTGTAAAATAAATTCTCCTCTTTGATTGTAGAAATCTTGTGATCTGGGAGCTCGCTTTGCTGATTTGGAGAAACAAAAGATCCAACTGAACCTTGACTTGGAGCTGGCCAAGACAAAGCTGCAAAAGGCTAAGGATGGAGCCAATGGTAAGACAAGTTTGTCGACTGGTTTGCCTTGGGCTTGAGTACCCTTTTGCTCTTTCTAAATCAAGCACCATTTCTTTGCAGAAAAGCTGAGAGAAGCTCTGGCAAAGAAGGACCAGGATCTGGCTGCTGCCTGAAAGGAAGCTGACGACAGAGTCGCTCTGGCCGAACAGAAGCTGGCTTCGGTCGGCCAGTTGGAAGAAGAGAATACCAGGCTGAAGTCTGCTCTGAATGACTCCAACAAGGAGTGCTCGCGCTAGAAGAAGGCGAATCTCGTCCAGGGCGAGAAAATGGAAAGCATTGCTCGCAGGAGGGATGATCTGGAGAGCTATCTGAGAAGTCTTGCCAAGAAGTTCTTCATCAAGCTTGAAGGTGCACATTCTGTTCTGACTACTTTTTTTGTGTCGACTCAGTGTACGAAAATTGACTTATCATTGGATCGTGAATGCAGAGTTTTGCCAGAACATTGAAGAGGAGACTGGGCGAATCAAACCAGGTTTGGATCCAATCAACTCTCCCCTGAAAGATGAAACTGTCATGAATCTGCTCCGACTGGAATCTTGCATCGACGGTGCCGTGGACTACTTGGATCGACTGAAGGTCACCATGTGACGGATCGACTCGGCACTTTAGCCAGAGGCTACACTCCAAAACAATCTTGAGTCTCTGATGACTCGACTTAACGGAATCCCTGACCGAGTGAAGGAGTGGAAGAAGTCTTCTGCTCGGTGTGGCGCTGATGTGGCTCCGTCTTTGGTTCGTGTCCACTGCAAGGAGGTGCGACAAGATAAGCTGGCCGCAATCAAGGTTGCCAACACCCAGAAGCACGACTTGTGAACTTTTATGGAGACTTTCTTTGCTGCCGCCACTTGGATTGCCGATGGCGTCGACCTAGACGAGTTCGTCGAGCCTGCCAGCCCTCCTCCTGCGGAGTGAACAAACTTTTATGCCCACCTTAAATTTGCCTCGGAATGCCGAGTGGTTTTTGTAACCGTTAAACTCTTTCGGGCTGAATGCCTGAGCACTTTGACCTGTGGTCTGGACCCTTTAGGATTTATCTGAACTCGGTTTATCGTTGAATATCTTTATGAATCCCCCGTCGAGTGGAAATAGTTCTTCTTTCGAGACAAATTTTTTTCACTTGTGGCGCGGCTCCGAAGGGGAAGGTAGCAGTCGACCTGCACCTTGTTACTGCAGAGCAGGATGGAGTGCACGTTGTATTTGTGGCGAAGCTCTCCAAGGAGGAGGTGGCCGTCGATCTGCAGCTTGTTACTGCAGAGCGGGATGTGTTTCGTACTTAGTCGAGTACCTGACCGCAGCTAAGTCTTCAAACAAGAGAACTTAGGCAAGTACCGGACTGCAGCTAAGCCCCCGAGTGGGAGGACTGCTCTCCACTCAGTAGGATTTTTCAAATTTGTCGAGTGCCTGACTGCAGCAAAGTCCTCAAGCGAGAGAACTTAGGCGAGTACTGGACTGCAGCTAAGCCTCCGAGTGGGAGGGCTGCTCTCCACTCGGTAGGATTTTTTGTTTTTCAAACTTAGGCGAGTGTCTGACTACAGCTGAGTCCTCAAGAGAGAGAACTTAGACGAGTACTAGACTGCAGCTAAGCCCCCCGAGTGGGAGGGATGCTCTCCACTCGGTAGGATTTTTTCAAACTTAGGCGAGTGCCTAACTGAAGGAAATATGCCCTAGAGGCAATAATAAAGTTATTATTTATTTCCTTATATCATGATAAAGGTTTGTTATTCATGCTAGAATTGTATTAACCGGAAACATAATACATGTGTGAATACATAGACAAACAGAGTGTCACTAGTATGCCTCTACTAGACTAGCTCGTTAATCAAAGATGGTTATGTTTCCTAACCATGAACAAAGAGTTGTTATTTGATTAACGAGGTCACATCATTAGTTGAATGATCTGATTGACATGACCCATTCTATTAGCTGAGCACCCGATCGTTTAGTATGTTGCTATTGCTTTATCCATGACTTATACATGTTCCTATGACTATGAGATTATGCAACTCCCGTTTGCCGGAGGAACACTTTGGGTACTACCAAACGTCACAACATAACTGGGTGATTTATAAAGGAGTATTACAGGTGTCTCCAATGGTAGATGTTGGGTTGGCGTATTTCGAGATTAGGGTTTGTCACTCCGATTGTCGGAGAGGTATCTCTGGGCCCTCTCGGTAATGCACATCACTTAAGCCTTGCAAGCATGGCAACTAATGAGTTAGTTGCGGGATGATGTATTACGGAACGAGTAAAGAGACTTGCCGGCAACGAGATTGAACTAAGTATTGGATACTGACGATCGAATCTCGGGCAAGTAACATACCGATGACAAAGGGAACAACGTATGTTGTTATGCGGTCTGACCGATAAAGATCTTCGTAGAATATGTGGGAACCAATATGGGCATCCAGGTCCCGCTATTGGTTATTGACCGGAGATGTGTCTCGATCATGTCTACATTGTTCTCGAACCGTAGGGTCCGCACGCTTAAAGTTACGATGACAGTTATTATGAGTTTATGCATTTTGATGTACCGAAGGTTGTTCGGAGTCCCGGATGTGATCACGGACATGACGAGGAGTCTCGAAATGGTCGAGACGTAAAGATTGATATATTGGAAGCCTATGTTTGGACATCGGAAGTGTTCCGGGTGAAATCGAGATTTTACCGGAATACCGGGAGGGTTACCAGAACCCCCCGGGAGCCAAATGGGCCAACATGGTCCTTGGTGGAAAGGTGAAAGGGCTGCCCCATGGGCTGCACGCCTCCCCCTTCCCCTAGTCCTATTATGACTAGGGAAGGTGGCCGGCCAACCCCTCTCTCTTTCCCCACTTGGGGAGTCCTATTTGGAATAGGATTGGAAGGGGAGTCCTACTCCCAGCGGGAGTAGGACTCCTCCTATGGCTGCCGCACCCCTCCCCCTTTGCTCCTTTATATACGGGGGCAGGGGCACCTCTAGAGACACAATTGATCATTGAGATCTTTCCTTAGCCGTGTGCGGTGCCCCCTGCCACCAAATTCCACCTCAATCATATTGTTGCAGTGCTTAGGCGAAGCCCTGCGTCGGTAGTACATCAAGATCGTCACCACGCCGTCGTGCTGACGGAACTCTTCCTCGTCGCTTTGCTGGATCGGAGCCCGAGGATCGTCCTCGAGCTGAACGTGTGCTAAGCACTCGGAGGTGCCGGAGTAACGGTGCTTGGATCGGTCGGATCGGGAAGAAGACGTACGACTACTTCCTCTACATTGTGTCAATGCTTCCGTTGCGATCTACAAGGGTACGTAGATCATACTCTCCCCTCGTTGCTATGCATCACCATGATCTTGCGTGTGCGTAGGAAATTTTTTGAAATTACTACGTTCCCTAACAGTGGCATCCGAGCCTAGGTTTTATGGTTTGATGTTATTTGCACGAGTAGAACACAAGTAAGTTGTGGGCGATACAAGTCATACTGCCTACCAGCATGTCATACTTTGGTTCGGCGGTATTGTTGGACGAGACGATCCGGACCAACCTTACGCATACTCTTATGCGAGATCGGTTCCCTCGATGTGCTTTGCACATAGATGGCTTGCGGAAGACTGTCTCTCCAACTTTAGTTGAACCAAGTGTGACTATGCCCGGTCCTTGAGAAGGTTAAAACGGAGTCTATTTGACAAACTATCGTTGTGGTTTTGATGCGTAGGTGAGATGAGTTCTTACTTAAGCCCGTAGCAGCCACGTAAAACTTGCAACAACAAAGTAGAGGACATCTAACTTGTTTTTGCAGGGCATGTTGTGATGTGATATGGTCAAGGCATGATGCTAAATTTTATTGTATGAGATGATCATGTTTTGTAACCGAGTTATCGGCAACTGGCAGGAGCCATATGGTTGTCACTTTATTGTATGCAATGCAATCGCGATGTAATGCTTTACTTTATTACTAAGCGGTAGTGATAGTCGTGGAAGCATAAGATTGGCGAGACGACAACGATGCTACGATGGAGATCAAGGTGTCGTGCCGGTGACGATGGTGATCATGACGGTGCTTCAGAGATGGAGATCACAAGCACAAGATGATGATGGCCATATCATATCACTTATATTGATTGCATGTGATGTTTATCCTTTTATGCATCTTATCTTGCTTTGATTGACGGTAGCATTATAAGATGATCTCTCACTAAATTATCAAGAAGTGTTCTCCCTGAGTATGCACCGTTGCAAAAGTTCTTCGTGCTGAGACACCATGTGATGATCGGGTGTGATTGGCTCTACGTTCAAATACAACGGGTGCAAAATAGTTGCACACGCGGAATACTCAGGTTATACTTGACGAGCCAAGCATATACAGATATGGCCTCGGAACACGGAGACCGAAAGGTCGAGCGTGAATCATATGGTAGATATGATCAACATAACGATGTTCACCATTGAAAACTACTCCATCTCACGTGATGATCGGTTATGGTTTAGTTGATTTGGATCACGTGATCACTTAGAGGATTAGAGGGATGTCTATCTAAGTGGGAGTTCTTAAGTAAATTTGATTAACTGAACTTAAACTTATCATGAACTTAGTACCTGATAGTATCTTGCTTGTTTATATTGATTGTAGATAGATGGCTCGTGCTGTTGTTCCGTTAAATTTTAATGCGTTCCTTGAGAAAGCAAAGTTGAAAGATGATGGTAGCAATTACATGGACTGGGCCGTAACTTGAGGATTATCCTCATTGCTGCACAGAAGAATTACGTCCTGGAAGCACCGCTAGGTGCCAGGCCTGCTGCTAGAGCAACACCAAAAGTTATGAACGTCTGGCAGAGCAAAGCTGATGACTACTCGATAGTTCAGTGTGCCATGCTTTACGGCTTAGAATCGGGACTTCAACGACGTTTTGAACGTCATGGAGCATATGAGATGTTCCAAGAGTTGAAGTTAATATTTCAAGCAAATGCCCGGATTGAGAGATATTAAATCTCCAATAAGTTCTATAGCTGTAAGATGGAGAAGAACAGTTCTGTCAGTGAGCATATACTCAAAATGTCTGGGTATAATAATCACTTGATTCAATTGGGAGTTACTCTTCCGGATGATTGCGTCATTGACAGAATTCTCCAATCACTGCCACCAAGCTAAAAAAGCTTCGTGATGAACTATAATATGCAAGGGATGAACAAAACTATTCCCGGCTCTTCGCAATGCTGAAAGCTGCGGAGGTAGAAATCAAGAAGGAGCATCAAGTGTTGATGGTTAACAAAACCACTAGTTTCAAGAAAAAGGGCAAAGGGAAGAAGAAGGGGAACTTCAAGAAGAACAGCAAGCAAGTTGCTGCTCAAGAGAAGAAACCCAAGTCTGGACCTAAGCCTGAAACTGAGTGCTTCTACTGCAAGCAGACTGGTCACTGGAAGCGGAACTGCCTCAAGTATTTGGCGGATAAGAAGGATGGCACGGTGAACAAAGGTATATGTGATATACATGTTATTGATGTGTACCTTACTAATGCTCGCAGTAGCACCTGGGTATTTGATACTGGTTCTGTTGCTAATATTTGCAACTCGAAATAGGGACTACAGAATAAGCGGACACTAGGAAAGGACGAGGTGACGATGCGCGTGGGAAACGGTTCCAAAGTCGATGTGATCGCGGTCGGCACGCTACCTCTACATCTACCTTCGGGATTAATATTAGACCTAAATAATTGTTATTTGGTGCCAGCGTTGAGCATGAACATTATATCTGGATCTTGTTTAATGCGAGACGGTTATTCATTTAAGTCAGAGAATAATGGTTGTTCTATTTATATGAGTAATATCTTTTATGGTCATGCACCTTTGAAGAGTGGTCTATTTTTGATGAATCTCGATAGTAGTGACACACATATTCATATTGTTGAAGCCAAAAGATACAGAGTTGATAATGAAAGTGCAACTTATTTGTGGCACTGTCGTTTAGGTCATATCGGTGTAAAGCGCATGAAGAAACTCCATGCTGATGGACTTTTGGAACCACTTGATTATGAATCACTTGGTACTTGCGAACCGGGCCTCATGGGCAAGATGACTAAAACACCGTTCTCCGGTACTATGGAGAGAGCAACAGATTTGTTGGAAATCATACATACCGATGTATGTGGACCGATGAATATTGAGGCTCGTGGCGGATATCGTTATTTTCTCACCTTCACAGATGACTTAAGCAGATATGGGTATATCTACTTAATGAAACACAAGTCTGAAACATTTGAAAAGTTCAAAGAATTTCAGAGTGAAGTTGAAAATCATCGTAACAAGAAAATAAAATTTCTACGATCTGATCGTGGAGGAGAATATTTGAGTTACGAGTTTGGTGTACATTTGAAAAATTGTGGAATAGTTTCGCAACTCACGCCACCCGGAACACCACAGCGTAATGGTGTGTCCGAACGTCGTAATCGTACTTTACTAGATATGGTACGATCTATGATGTCTCTTACTGATTTACCGCTATCATTTTGGGGTTATGCTTTAGAGACGGCCGCATTCACGTTAAATAGGGCACCATCGAACTCCGTTGAGACGATGCCTCATGAACTATGGTTTGGCAAGAAACCAAAGTTGT
Organism: Triticum urartu; assembly: GCF_003073215.2. Taxonomy (NCBI): domain Eukaryota; kingdom Viridiplantae; phylum Streptophyta; class Magnoliopsida; order Poales; family Poaceae; genus Triticum; species Triticum urartu. The sequence goes on along the minus strand of NC_053024.1, from coordinate 652,278,295 downwards.
CGTTTCTTAAAGTTTGGGGCTGCGATGCTTATGTGAAAAAACTTCAACCTGATAAGCTCGAACCCAAATCGGAGAAATGTGTCTTCATAGGATATCCAAAGGAAACTATTGGATACACCTTCTATCACAGATCCGAAGGCAAGATTTTTGTTGCTAAATTTGGAAACTTTCTAGAGAAGGAGTTTCTCTCGAAAGAAGTGAGTGGGAGGAAAGTAGAACTTGACGAGGTAACTGTACCTACTCCCTTATTAGAAAGTAGAACATCACAGAAAACTGTTTCTGCGACACCTACACCAATAAGTGAGGAAGCTAATGATGATGATCATGAAACTTTAGATCAAGATACGACTGAACCTCGTAGATCAACCAGAGTGAGATCCGCACCAGAGTGGTCCGGAAATCCTGTTCTGGAAGTCATGCTACTAGATCATGATGAACCTACGAACTATGAAGAAGCGATGGTGAGCCTAGATTCCGCAAAGTGGCTTGAAGCCATGAAATCTGAGATGGGATCCATGTATGAGAACAAAGTATGGACTTTGGTTGACTTGCCCGATGATCGGCAAGCAATTGAGAATAAATGGATCTTTAAGAAGAAGACTGACGCTGATGGTAATGTTACTGTCTACAAAGCTCGACTTGTCGCAAAAGGTTTTCGACAAGTTCAAGGGATTGACTACGATGAGACTTTCTCACCCGTAGCGATGCTTAAGTCTATCCGAATCATGTTAGCAATTGCCGCATTTTATGATTATGAAATTTGGCAGATGGATGTCAAAACTGCATTCCTGAATGGATTTCTGGAAGAAGAGTTGTATATGATGCAACCGGACGGTTTTGTCGATCCAAAGGGAGCTAACAAAGTGTGCAAGCTCCAGCGATCCATTTATGGACTGTTGCAAGCCTCTCAGAGTTGGAATAAACGCTTTGATAGTGTGATCAAACCATTTGGTTTTATACAGACTTTCGGAAAAGCCTGTATTTACAAGAAAGTGAGTGGGAGCTCTGTAGCATTTCTAATATTATATGTGGATGACATATTACTGATTGGAAATGATGTAGAATTTCTGGATAGCATAAAGGGATACTTGAATAAAAGTTTTTCAATGAAAGACCTCGGGGAAGCTGCTTACATATTAGGCATAAAGATCTATAGAGATAGATAAAGACGCTTAATTGGACTTTCACAAAGCACATACCTTGACAAGATTTTGAAGAAGTTCAAAATGGATCAAGCAAAGAAAGGGTTCTTGCCTGTGTTACAAGGTGTGATATTGAGTAAGACTCAAAGCCCGACCACTGCAGAAGATAGAGAGAAAATGAAAGATGTTCCCTATGCTTCAGCCATAGGCTCTATCATGTATGCAATGCTGTGTACCAGACCTGATGTGTGCCTTGCTATAAGTTTAGCAGGGAGGTACCAAAGTGATCCAGGAGTGGATCACTGGATAGCGGTCAAGAACATCCTGAAATACCTAAAAAGGACTAAGGATATGTTTCTCATATATGGAGGTGACAAAGAGCTCAACGTAAGAGGTTACGTTGATGCAAGCTTTGACACTGATCCGGACGATTCTAAATCGCAAACCGGATACGTATTTACATTAAACGGTGGAGCTGTCAGTTGGTGCAGTTCTAAACAAAGCGTCGTAGCGGGATCTACAAGTGAAGCAGAGTATATAGCTGCTTCGGAAGTAGCAAATGAAGGAGTCTGGATGAAGGAGTTCATATCCGATCTAGGTGTCATACCTAGTGCATCGGGTCCGATGAAAATCTTTTGTGACAATACTGGTGCAATTGCCTTGGCAAAGGAATCCAGATTTCACAAAAGGACCAAACACATCAGGAGACGCTTCAACTCCATCCGGGATCTAGTCCAGGTGGGAGACATAGAGATTTGCAAGATACATACGGATCTGAATGTTGCAGACCCGTTGACTAAGCCTCTTCCACGAGCAAAACATGATCAGCACCAAGACTCCATGGGTGTTAGGATCATTACAATGTAATCTAGATTATTGACTCTAGTGCAAGTGGGAGACTGAAGGAAATATGCCCTAGAGGCAATAATAAAGTTATTATTTATTTCCTTATATAATGATAAAGGTTTATTATTCATGCTAGAATTGTATTAACCGGAAACATAATACATGTGTGAATACATAGACAAACAGAGTGTCACTTGTATGCCTCTACTAGACTAGCTCGTTAATCGAAGATGGTTATGTTTCCTAACCATGAACAAAGAGTTGTTATTTGATTAACGAGGTCACATCATTAGTTGAATGATCTGATTGACATGACCCATTATATTAGCTTAGCACCCGATCGTTTAGTATGTTGCTATTGCTTTATCCATGACTTATACATGTTCCTATGACTATGAGATTATGCAACTCCCGTTTACCGGAGGAACACTTTGGGTACTACCAAACGTCACAACGTAACTGGGTGATTATAAAGGAGTACTACAGGTGTCTCCAATGGTAGATTTGGGTTGGCGTATTTCGAGATTAGGATTTGTCACTCCGATCGTCGGAGAGGTATCTCTGGGCCCTCTCGGTAATGCACATCACTTAAGCCTTGCAAGCATGGCAACTAATGAGTTAGTTGCGGGATGATGTATTACGGAACGAGTAAAGAGACTTGCCGGCAACGAGATTGAACTAAGTATTGGATACTGACGATCGAATCTCGGGCAAGTAACATACCGATGACAAAGGGAACAACGTATGTTGTTATGCGGTCTGACCGATAAAGATCTTCGTAGAATATGTGGGAACCAATATGGGCATCCAGGTCCCGCTATTGGTTATTGACCGGAGACGTTTCTCGATCATGTCTACATTGTTCTCGAACCGTAGGGTCCGCACGCTTAAAGTTACGATGACAGTTATTATGAGTTTATGCATTTTGATGTACCGAAGGTTGTTCGGAGTCCCGGATGTGATCACGGACATGACGAGGAGTCTCGAAATGGTCGAGACGTAAATATTGATATATTGGAAGCCTATGTTTGGACATCGGAAGTGTTCCGGGTGAAATCGGGATTTTACCGGAATACTGGGAGGGTTACCGGAACCCCCCGGGAGCCAAATGGGCCAACATGGGCCTTGGTGGAAAGGTGAAAGGGCTGCCCCATGGGCTGCATGCCTCCCCCCCTTCCCCTAGTCCTATTAGGACTAGGGAAGGTGGCCGGCCAACCCCTCTCTCTTTCCCCACTTGGGGAGTCCTATTTGGAATAGGATTGGAAGGGGAGTCCTACTCCCAGCGGGAGTAGGACTCCTCCTATGGCTGCCGCACCCCTCCCCCTTTGCTCCTTTATATACGGGGGCAGGGGGCACCTCTAGAGACACAATTGATCATTGAGATCTTTCCTTAGCCGTGTACGGTGCCCCATGCCACCAAATTCCACCTCGATCATATTGTTGCAGTGCTTAGGCGAAGCCCTGCATCGGTAGTACATCAAGATCGTCACCACGCCGTCGTGCTGACGGAACTCTTCCTCGATGCTTTGCTGGATCGGAGCCCGAGCATCGTCATCGAGCTGAACGTGTGCTAAGAACTCGGAGGTGCCGGAGTAACGGTGCTTGGATCGGTCGGATCAGGAAGAAGACGTACGACTACTTCCTCTACATTGTGTCAACGCTTCCGTTGCGATCTACAAGGGTACGTAGATCATACTCTCCCCTCGTTGCTATGCATCACCATGATCTTGCGTGTGTGTAGGAAATTTTTTGAAATTACTACGTTCCCTAACACAAACTGCAGCTAAGTCCTCAAGAGAGAGAACTTAGGCGAGTACTGGACTGCAGCTAAGCCCCCGAGTGGGATGGCTGCTCTCCACTCGGTAGGATTTTTTTCAAACTTAGGCGAGTGCCTGACTGCAGCTAAGTCCTCAAGCGAGAGAATTTAGGCGAGTACTAGACTGCAGCTAAGCCCCCGAGTGGGAGGGCTGCTCTCCACTCGGTAGGATTTTTTCAAACTTAGGCAAGTGCGTGACTGCAGCTAAGTCCTCAAGCGAGAGAACTTAGGCGAGTACTGGACTGCAGCTAAGCCCCCGAGTGGGAGGACTGCTCTCCACTCGGTAGGATTTTTTCAAACTTAGGCGAGTGCCTGACTGCAGCTAAGTCCTCAAGCGAGAAACTTAGGCGAGTACTAGATTGCAGCTAAGCCCCCGAGTGGGAGGGCTGCTCTCCACTCGGTAGGATTTTTTTTCAAACATAGGCGAAACGGATTCGCAACTAAGACTCCGAGTGGCAGGCTGGCTCGCCACTCGATAGGAAATCGTTTTTATAAACTTAGGTGAAGCGGATTCGAAGCTAAGCCACCCACTGGGGATTTCTTACGTAAACAAAAACAATAATAATCACTGGGAAAATTATAATGCTCTTGTCTTTGATAAATAAACTACAGGAGTTTTTTCTTATTACATCTTATCTGAATGATAACTCAAGTATAAAAGGGGCGGAGTAGCTCCGCATTCCAGGCTCGTGGCTCATCAATCTGGCGATCGACATTGTAGAGGTGGTATGCTCCATTGTGGAGGACTCTGGTGACTATGAAGGGGCCTTCCCATGTAGGAGCGAGCTTGTGTGGTTTCTGCTGATCCACTCGGAGGACTAAGTCTCCTTCTTGGAAGGCTCGGCTCTTCACGTTTCTGGCATGGAATCGACGCAAGTCTTGCTGATAGATGGTCGATCGAATCAAGGCCATTTCACTTTCTTCTTCTAGGAGGTCGACTGCGTCCTGCCTGGCTTGTTCTGCTTCATCTTCAGAGTAGAGCTTGACTTGGGGAGCATTGTGAAGCAGGTCACTCGGTAAGACTGCCTCGGCTCCGTAGACCAGAAAGAATGGGGTTCTTCCGGTCGATCGATTCGGGGTTGTTCTTAATCCCCAAAGGACTGATGGAAGCTCGTCGACCCATGCACCTGCTGCGTGCTTGAGATCGCGCATCAATCGGGGTTTCAGTCCTTTGAGAATCAGGCCGTTCGCCCTTTCTGCTTGCCCATTCGACTGGGGGTGAGCGACCGAAGCATAGTCGACTCGAGTGCCCTGAGAAGCGCAAAAGGCCCTGAATTTGTCGGAATCGAAGTTTGACCCGTTGTCGGTGATGATGCTGTGTGGAACTCCATATCTGAATATCAACTCTCTAATGAAACTGATAGCGGTGCAAGCATCAAGATTCTTGATAGGCTTGGCTTCAATCCATTTGGTGAACTTGTCGACTGCTACCAGCACATGAGTGAAGCCGCTCCTACCTATTCTCAGTGGTCCAACCATGTCCAGCCCCCAAATAGCGAAGGGCCAGACAAGTGGAATGGTTTTCAGGGCTGACGCGGGTTTGTGCGGCATATTGGAGTAATACTGACATCCTTCACATTTGTCGACTATCTCTTTTGCCATCTCATTGGCTCTTGGCCAGTAGAACCCCGCTCGGTATGCTTTAGCCACAATGGTCCGAGAGGACGCATGATGACCACAGGTCCCCGAGTGGATATCGTTAAGGATCATCTGACCTTCTTCTGGTGTAATACACTTCAGGCCGACCCCAGTCGCGCTTTCTCTATATAACTCTCCCTTTATGACTGTAAAGGCCTTGGATCGACGGACGATCTGTCGAGCCTCTTCTTCGTCTTCTGGGAGTTCTTTCCTTAGGATGTACGCGATGTACGGTTCTGTCCAGACGGGAGTGATAACCAAGATTTCCATGATCAGGTTGACCACAGCTGGAACTTCAACTTCAGTCGGATCTGAGGCGCTTTTTGGCTGCGGGGCCTCTTCAGTGAAGGGATCCTCCTGGACTGATGGTGTGTGGATGTGTTCCAAAAACACATTGCAGGGAATGGCTTCTCTTTTGGAACCTATTTTTGCCAGATCATCAGCTGCTTGATTTTTCAGTCGGGGTATGTGATGAAGCTCTAACCCCTCGAATTTCTTCTCCAGCTTTCTCACTGCATTGCAATAACTAGTCATGGCTGGACTTCTGACGTCCCATTCCTTCATCACTTGATTGACCACCAAATCTGAGTCGCCATAGACCATGAGGCGACGGACGCCAAGTGAAATGGCCATGCGCAACCCATATAAAAGTGCTTCGTATTCTGCCTCGTTGTTAGAGGAATCAAAGTGGATTTGAAGAACATATCTGAGTTTATCTCCTCTGGGGGAGACCAACACCACTCCGGTGCCGGAACCATTTAGCATCTTGGAACCGTCAAAGAACATGGTCCAATGCTCCGAGTGAACCTGAGTCGGCAGTTGCTGTTCAATCCACTCGGTGACGAAATCCGCGATTGCCTGGAACTTGATAGCTTTCTTTGCCTCAAACTTGATATCTAGAGGAAGGAGTTCAATCGCCCATTTTGCCACTCGACCAGTTGCGTCCCTGTTATGCAAGATCTCTGACAACGGAGGGTCGCTGATGACTGTGATGGAATGATCAGAGAAGTAGTGGGCAACTTTCTTTGTGGTCATATAAATCCCATATACGAGCTTCTGATAATGAGGATATCTTTGCTTTGATGGGGTCAAGACTTCAGAAATATAATACACTGGGCGCTGAACTTTGAAGGTTTTCCCTTCTTCTTCCCACTCGACCGTAAGTACTGTACTGACGACTTGTCCTGTGGCTGCAATGTAAAGCAGCAAAGGCTCCTTGCTGATTGGGGCAGCAGGCACCGGCTGGGTGGAGAGCAGAGCTTTGAGCTCTGCGAACGCGGCGTCAGCTTCAGGAGTCCACTCGAACTTGTCAGACTTCTTCATTAATCGGTAAAGAGGCAATGCCGTTTCATCGAGACAAGATCTGAATCGACTTAGGGCGGCCAAGCAACCAGTAAGCTTCTGAACATCGTGCACTCGCACAAGACTTTCCATTCGGAGTATAGTACCGACTTTTTCTGGATTGGCGTCGATTCCCCGTTCGGAAACAAGAAAACCGAGTAACTTTCTGCCAGGAACCCCGAATGTGCCTTTTGATGGATTAAGCTTGATATCAAACCTTCTGAGGTTGGCAAAGGTTTCAGCAAGGTCAGTCAGCAGGTCGGAACCCTTCCTTGACTTGACCAGAATATCATCCATGTACGCCTCCACATTTTGACTGATTTGGGTGAGCAAACACTTCTGAATCATCCTCATGAATGTGGCTCCGACATTCTTGAGGCTGAATGGCATGGTAACATAACAGAAGGACCCGAATGGAGTGATGAAAGCTGTTTTGATCTCGTCAGGCCCATAAAGACGGATCTGATGGTACCCGAAATAGGCGTCTAGAAAAGACAGTCGCTCACATCCCGCAGTCGAGTCGACTATCTGGTCGATGCGGGGGAGAGGAAAATGATCTTTCGGGCAGGCCCGATTGATATGTTTAAAGTCAATGCACATGCGAAGTGACTTGTCCTTCTTGGGGACCATGACAACATTGGCGAGCCACTCGGAGTGGTAGATTTCTCGGATGAACTCCGCCGCTAAGAGCCGAGCCACCTCTTCGCCAATGGCCTTTCTCTTCTGGACGACGGACCGTCGGAGATGTTCCTTGACAGGTTTTACTTTTGAGTCGACTCGTAGGCGGTGCTCGGCCAGCTCCCTGGGAACACCCGGCATGTTAGAGGGCTTCCATGCGAAAATGTCCTAGTTCTCACGGAGGAACTGGATGAGCGCTTCTTCCTATTTGGAGTTGAGTGTTGTCGAGATATGAGTTGGAGCAGCGCTGGGGTCGGTCGGGTGGATGTGAGATGTCTTCGTATCGCCAGTCGACTGAAAAGCTGACTCTGTAGAGGACTTCTTGGCTCGCAACAAATCACTCGGGTCTGCAGTCTTCTGGTATTCCTGCAACTCCACCACTTCCATCTGAGCATCGGCGATCTTCGAACCTTTCTGAAAACATTTTTCCGCTTTCTTCCGATTGCCCGTAATAGTGATCACACCTTTGGGGCCAGGCATCTTCAATTTGATATACACATAACACGGTCGGGCCATGAAGCGTGCATAAGCCGGCCTGCCCAAAATAGCATGGTAGGCACTCTAGAAGTCTACAACTTCAAATGTCAACTTCTCTTTACGGTAATTCTTGGAATCACCGAAAACCACATCAAGAGCAATCTGGCCGAGTGACTCAGCCTTCTTCCAGGAATGACTCCATGGAAACTCATGTTGCTGGCACTAAGTCTGGACATCGGAATGCCCATCCCTTTCAACGTCTCAGCATACAATATGTTCAAACCACTGCCACCATCCATCAAGACTTTGGTCAGTCGAGTGCCTTCAACCACTGGGTCGACCACCAGAGCTTGCCTCCCAGGGGTGGCAATATGCGTTGGGTGATCGGACTGGTCGAACGTGATGGTAGTCTGGGACCATTTCAAATAACTTGGTGTCGCCGGAGCAACCATATTCACCTCTCGGTTGATGACTTTCAGTCGACTTTTGCTTTCAACATCGGCAAAAATCATCAGAGTGGAATTGACCTGAGGGTATCCATCGTCATTGTCTTCTTTGTCCTCGACCTTGTCCGACTCCTTTTCCTTACCTTTGGGATGCTTGCCCTGGAACTGCTGGATCAAGAGTCGACACTGTCGAGTGGTATGTTTTGGGTAAATGAAATTACCCTCTTCATCTTTCTTTGTGTGGACGAGACTTGGTAAGTCCAACACATCATTTCCGTCCTGGTCTTTAACCTTTTTGGGATTCCAAGGTCCTTTAGGTTTCCCTTTAAACTTTCCTTGGGTTAAAGCCAAGGCTTCCCCGGGAGCCGCTGGCTTCGCTTTCCGCTTCTATTTCCGATTGGAATTTCCTCCGGTTTCTTGGGCGACTGACTTGAGCTTGCCACTCCTGAGTCGATCCTCACCTTCACCATTAGCGTACTTGGTGGCAATCTCCATCATCCGATTCAGGGACATATCTCCAGTTCAACCGAATTTCAAATTCAGTTCTCTGTACTTGACGCCTTCCTTGAAGGCACAAACTGCTTGGTGGTCAGGCTTAGATCTATTTCTCCTAAGCATGATATCAATGAGTCTCTCAAAGCCATGAGAAATTCCATTGATGAATGCAAGGAAAGAACCGCTAGGATGCGTGCTTCCAAAGATGCCTTTATTAAAGCGTGTTCTTCCAATTCCTCTGAAAATCAAGATGAAGATCTAAAAGTTATTGATGTGTCTCCTATTAAATCTTTGTTTTGCAATATGAATCTTGATGAAACTTAATATGATCTTCCTTTACTGTCAGGACCCCGATTCCAATTCACATCGATCTAGCCGGTAACACCTCATATCACATTGCGGCCTCACGCACGGTATCCCCACGGGTGTCGCCTTACCATGGCCCAGAACCGTTTGCGCCTTTTGGCTCACGTATATGATAGTGTTGCTAGCATCCATATGACAGAGAACCCGGGCCAACATGGCTAGTCGTGAACCCCAAGCGGCACAGACCTATGGAGACAGGCATACGTGAATCACATCGAGCATGTCGGTCATCAGCGTGTGAATCCGGGCTGTAGCACTGGGCTAACAGGACTCCGGGGAACCCGGGCTGTAGCAGGCTAGGCAGGACTCCGGAAGTCACCGCGTGACATTTCCCCGAAGGGACAGACATAGGAACGAAGTGAAACACATGCCGGCCAGTCAAGTGTCCTGAGCAGTAGTGCTGGGCTAGCAGGACTCCGGTGAACCGGGCTGTAGCGGACTACTATGGCTCGAGGAGCACTAGACTACATTTCCCCATAACAAAGGCTGCCAAGGATAAACAACTAGATTGTCGGATCCCACACATACCAAGCATTTCAATCATACACACAATATGCTCGATATGTGGCAAATACAACATGGCATCACAACAAAACTCTACAACTCAAGTACTTTATTTAAAGGCTCCAGAGAGCCATACATAACATGTTCATACAGGTAGGGGTCACATGACCCGACACTCAAGTCATACAAGCATACAAGCACATGCGGAAGCAAATAGTCTGAGTACAGACACTAGAAAGAAAGAAGGCTTCTCGAAGCCTGTCTATCTACATAGGGCCCTCCATGGCCAGGATCACCACCTGGGTGGCAAGTCACTCATCGACGTCGAGATCTACATAAAACCCATCGGAGGGGGCGGTGTTGTCGTCTGAAAACAGTAATTAAGCAAACATGAGTACAAAGGTACTCAGCAAGTCTTACATCAGAACCTACTATACATGCTCATTCTCAAGAAGGTGGTGGAGTTATTGCAGCAAGCCAGCTTTGACTCTTGGCTAAGCTATCCTACGAGACTCCACTAGTAAAATAGTTTTTGCACACGAGTCCACTACTCACAACACAATACTCCACCGGGGATCCTCCCTCGTCATCCTACGAGAGGGCCATCCTCGGTACTCACACTTATCTTGAGTCTTTTAGTAGTATCCATTAACTTGTCTATGAACTGTATAGGCAACCAAGTAGTCCTTTACCGCGGACGCGGCTATTCGAATAGTTTTATACCCTGCAGGGGTGTACTTCATCACACATGTTTCCACCACTTAGCGTCTGCACACGACATGTGCTCGGCAGACTTCAAGCGAAAGCCGACGTGGGTGTAGACCACGACCTGACTAACCGCACAAGTCTCTAGTCCAGGTTTATCGCCTATTCAGGTTCCATCCGCAAGGAAATCCGGCCGGGGTGTCCTCAAGGCCCCAAACGATGTGTGCAGGGTTCCCGAGACACCAAACGGGCGACTCGGTACACCCGTGCCACGGTGTATCTACTGCATCATAGCCCACCCCTAGGGTCAGCGCTACGCACGGCCGCCAACACATCCTATAAACACCAGAAACTAGTTGCAACTCCTGGACAGAGGACAAGGGGTCAGTAAGTCGAGCAGGGTCATATTTCAGGGCCCAATGTGTGGTAGTAGCTGATCTTAAATCACACATACAGATCTCAGTTCTTAAGGACGGCCTCAATGAAACAACCCACCATGTACTCCTACATGGCCTCTCATCGATACCTTTACCAAAACATGTTCAGCACAACCCTCACATTACCGACATAATCATTTCACTCTAGCCCATCACCCAGATGAACCAGACCTGACACAACTCTAAGCATAGCAGGCATAGCAAGGTAGGAAACACATACATGGCTCAATCAACTCCTACACATGCTAGTGGGTTTCATCTAATTACTGTGGCAATGACAGGTCATGAAGAGGTTAAGGGTTCAACTACCGTAGCACACGGCAGTTTGAAATGTTGTTGTCTTAATGCAGTCAATGAGAGCAGAGGCGAGGACATGGGATTGTATCGGTATGATCAATGGGGCTGCTTGCCTGATGGAGTGGTAGTAGGGTACTGCCCTTCAGTTGGATACTCGGAGATATCCTCGGAGGCAGAACCTACCACGAAGGACACACAACACATAATCAACACATGACAATATGCAACAATATGATGCATGCTATGACATGGAAAAATGATGTGTCCTGCCTAATGTAATGTGAAACAAGTTGAAATGGGTCCATTTGAATCAAAGATTCAAATGAAGGTTAAAGTTCTTATGCATAAAAAGTGTATTAGCTTGTTTCACCTAAACAGCAAGGTTAAATTGGTTTGTCATGCATGAAACCATTACAAATGGATAGATTGAATTTTTCTGCTCATTTTTCATATATAATTTGTTTGATTTGGAGCTATGGTTGATTTTCTATGATTTTTAGAAGTTTTGGCTATTTTTTGGAATTTCCTATATAAAAATAATCCAGAAAAAGAATAATTGCGTCAGCACTGCGTCACTGTGACGTCGGCGAGTCAAAGGCACCAGGGCCAGTCAAACCTGACTGGTGGGCCCTGTCTGTCAGTGACTCAGCTAACTAACAGGATTAAGTTAATACTAACTAACTGCCAGTGGGGCCTGGGCCCACATGTCAGTGACCTAAACTAATTATAATTAGTTAGCATTAATCCTAAACTAATTAACAGGCCGGCCCCACCTGTCATAGGCTCAGGGGGGAAGTCAACCTGGGCCCACACGTTAGTCCATGGGTCAAAACGTGGTCAACTCGCCGGCGGCTTGACGCCGGCGACGACAGACGCGGCGGAGGGGCTCGGGTTTTGCCCACAATCGACCAAATCGACTGCGGTTTGGTCCTACGCGTAGCTGGGGGCAAGCCACGGCGTTTGGTGGTGGAAGTGCAGCTCGGGAGGCCGGAAATGACGCCGGCGACGACCTTGGCGGTCGCCGGAGTTCGGGCGAGGATAAACCCGAAGCTATGGGGCACGGCGAGGCGCGGGGAGTGGTGCGTTAGGCTCCTGGAAATGTGCTGAGTGTGGTGACGCGCTCGGAATCGAGTTTACACGCCTGTGGCCACGGCGGCGACATGGCCGGCGCAGCCGAGCTCTAGGGCTCAACGGAGCCCGCTGTTAGAGGGAGAAAACGGCAAGGAAAGAGAGGGTAACGGAGAAGGAGCTCACGGGAAGTGTAGCGGTGGCCTTAGTGATATCGGGGAGGCATCAGGGGCGGCGTACAGTCGCCGGCGATCTCGGTGGACCGAGGTGGAAGAAGACGGCGCTAGTGGCGTTAAAGTGCGTCCGAGGCGTCGTGGCTCGCCCGTGAGGAAGAGGAAGACGTCGGCGGTACTCGGGGACACGTCGAAGAGACGAGAGAGGGTCGATGGCCACGGTGGACGGTGACGGTGGCGACAAGCTCCTCTCGGGAGGGGATGGGGAGAGAGCCATAGGAGGGAGAGGGGCACGGGAAGAGTGGGGAAAGTGAGAGGGGGACGAGGGAGAGTGCGTGGCACTCGTAGACGGCGTCCAGGGTCTCGGCAGAAGCAGGAGGTGGCCGGCGTGTGGCTGCGGGCGCCGGCCACGCGCCTCTCATCCTCCTGGCGAGAGGAGGGGGATGACTGGCGGTAGCCAGTGGGCTGGGCCGAGATGGGCCAGGCCAGGGCGACAGGTAAGCTCTAACACTCTCTCTCTTTTCTGTTTTGCTTTTATTTATTTCCTGCTATGTGTATTGAAATAGAACAAATACTATTTCATTTCCAAAAACTCTGGAAATATTCATAGGCACATTTGGGAATATTCTCAACTGCCTAAAAATGCTTCCAAGATTATTTGAGCAGTTTAAAATATTTATAGCATTTAAAATGCCCAAATTCAAATACTTATGGGTTGTTCAAAAATTCAGAATGGCTCCATAAATTGCAAGACCATTTTCGGTAGAGGTTTTAGTCAAGACCAAAAATGGTTGGCTTTTATGAAGGGCATTTTGGGTTCGTTGAAATTCCAATTGTTGGAAATAAGCATTTTCAGGGTGGGTGTTGGGGTTGATTAGGCCCCATTTCAAGTTTAAAAGAAATTTAAACATGATGCACATGTTCATCCAATCCTAATGCATGACTAAAAGCAGGGATGTGACAACTCACCCCCACTCAAAAGAATGTCGTCCCGAGATTTAGGATCCTCCGGGAAGAAGGTGGGGTACTCGAGTCAAAGACGATCCTCCCTTTCCCAAGTGGCTTCTTTCTCGGAATGGTGTGACCATTAAACCTTGAGAAACTTGATATTATGGCGTCGAGTGGTACGCTCGGCTTGATCAAGGATACGAACGGGATATTCCCAATATGATAGGTTATCCTGCAGATCAAGCGTTTCGTGGGCTACTCCACGGATAGGATCCACGAAGCAACCCCTGAGTTGAGAAACATGGACGACATCATGAACTCTGGAAAGATGCGAAGGTAGTTCCAATTGGTAGGAAACTTCTCCTCGTTTGGCAAGAATGCGAAAGGGTCTAATGTAACGAGGAGCCAATTTGCCTTTGATACCAAAATGATGGGTTCCCTTTAACGGAGAAACCCGAAGGTAAGCTTTCTCTCCGACTTCATAAGTCATGAGCTTATGTTTACGATCATATTGGCTCTTTTGACGAGATTGGGCTGTTTTCAATTTCTCACGAATAACGCGAACCTGCTCTTCTGCTTCCTGAATCATATCCGAGCCAAAGAGTTGTCTTTCCCCGGTTTCTGACCAGTTAAGAGGCGTTCGACATTTTCGTCCATAGAGAACTTCGAAAGGAGCTTTGCCCAAGCTAGCTTGATAACTATTGTCATAGGCAAACTCTGCGAATGGAAGGCATTTCTCCCGACCCATTCCGAATGAGATGACAGAAGCTCGGAGCATATCTTCCAGAATTTGATTGACTCGCTCTACTTGACCACTTAATTGAGGATGGAAGGCGGTGCTAAAAGAGAGACGAGTTCCCATAGCATTTTGGAAACTTTCCCAAAATCGAGAGGTGACGAGACTCCCATGATCTGAGTGTATTTCCAATGGGACACCATGAAGAGACACTATTCGGGAGATGTATAAGTCAGGTAGCTGGCTAGCGGTGATACTCTCACGAACAGGTAGGAAATGGGCTACTTTGGAAAGACGGTCGATCACGACAAAGATGGCATTATTCCTTATCTTGGTCCTGGGAAACCCAGTAATGAAATCGATACTGATTTTATCCCATTTCCACTCAGGAATAGCCAAAGGTTGAAGGGTGCCAGCAGGCCGTTGGTGCTCTGCTTTAACACGACGACAGACGTCGCAACTAGCAATGTATTGAGCAATTTCTCTCTTCATCCTAGTCCACCAAAACCTCTGGCGTAGGTCTTGATACATTTTAGTACTACCGGGATGAATGGTGAGAGGGGATTCATGAGCTTCCTTAAGAATCAACTGGCGTAGATGTTATTTCTTGGGAACCACCAAGCGGTTCTCGAAGAAGACAACACCTCGCTCATCCATGGAAAATCATTTAGCAACTCCGCTAGCAATGTTTTCCTTAATCCGGAATATGCCATTATCACGCTTCTGGGCAGCTATGATTTGATCTGTAAGATTAGGCTTCGACACCAGGGTGGATAGAAATCCTCGAGGAACAATGTGAAGATTAAGCTTACGAAATTCCTCATGGAGAAGTGGTTGACTTTGTTGTAACATTGGATTGTTACAATAGGACTTACCACTTAGTGCATCAGCCATGACATTGGCTTTGCCCGGGGTGTAAGTTATTCCTAAGTCGTAATCCGAGATCAACTCAACCCAACATCTTTGCCCGAGATTCAAATCTGGTTGGCTGAAGATATATTTCAAACTTTGGTGATCGGTGAAGATCTCGCAACGATTAACGAGGAGGTAATGTCGCCAAGTTTTGAGTGCATGGACTACAGCTGCAAGCTCTAGAACATGTGTGGGATAGTTTTCCTCATGTGGGTGTAATTGTCGTGAGGCATAGGCAATTACCTGACGATCTTGCATGAGTATGCAACCTAGTCCTTGTCGCGAGGCGTCGCAATAGATAATAAAGTCCTTGGAGAAATCTGGTGGTACCAGTACGGGAGCAGATGTCAGGCGTCTTTTCAGTTCCTGAAAGCTGAACTCGCACTGTGGGGTCCACTCGAACTTTTTATCTTTCTTGAGAAGTTCAGTTAGAGGTTTAGAAACCTTGGAGAAATTCTCGACGAAGCGGCGGCAGTAGCTCACTAAGCCAAGGAAGCTCCGAACTTGCTTGACCGTCTCAGGTGGAGTCCAATCAAGGACGGCTTGAACTCGCTCGGGATTGACAGCAATACCCTTACCAGAGATTACATTGCCTAGATAGGTCACTTCTGGCAACCAAAATTCACACTTGGAGAATTTGGCATAAAGGCGATGCTCTTGAAGTTTCATCAATACCAGCCTTAGATGTTCGGCATGTTCCTCTTCATTCTTGGAGTAGATGAGTATGTCATCGAGGTATACTACGACGAATTTATCCAAATACTCCATGAAGACCGAGTTCATTAACCGAGAGAAGGTGGCTGGGGCATTGGTTAAACCGAAGGACATAACGGTGTATTCGTATTGGCCATCACGAGTAACAAAGGCCGTTTTGGGAATGTCCCTGTTTCTGATTTTGATTTGATGGTAGCCTAACCTCAAATCCATCTTGGAAAAGACTGAGGATCCAGCGAGCTGGTCATATAGATCGTTGATCCTGGGAAGCGGATACTTGTTCTTGATAGTGACCAAGTTGACAGGTCGGTAATCTACAACCATCCGATCCGTTCCATCCTTCTTCTTGACGAAGAGGACGGGGCAAGCCCAAGGAGAGGAACTAGGATGGATGAAACCCTTTTTCAAGGACTCATCGAGTTGGTTCTTAAGCTCGGCTAGTTCCAAGGGTGCCATCTTATAGGGTCTTCTAGAAATTGGAACGGTTCCTGGAACAAGGTCTATAACAAACTCGACATCCCTGTCAGGTGGAACACCTGGCAGTTCTTCTGGAAAGACATCCAGAAAGTCCCGGACTACCGGAATATCTTCAAGGTCTGGAAGGGGTTGGCATTTAGGGAGTAAAGCTGGCGCTTGGCCACTCGAGTTAAGACATTGAGTGTCTTGCCCGATGGGTGAGTAAGTTGAACGGTTTTAGTGGCACAATCAATCTTAGCGTAATGAGCTGACATCCAGTCCATACCCAAGATGATGTTTATGTCCGAGGACTTGAGAGCTATTAAAGATGCAAGGAAGACAAGTCTATCGACAAGAATTTTGTTCCCATGGCTTACTCTAGAAGTTTGCCATTTGGAACCCGGAGTTTGAATTACCATGGAAGTGGGATGTCACAGAATGTCGTGTTATGCAATCGAGCATAGTTCTCGGATATGAATGAATGAGATGCTCCAGTATCGAAAAGAATAGATGCTGGATGGCAATTAACAAGGAGCGTACCAAGGATGACGTTAGGATCCTCATGAGCCTCCTCGGCTGAGACATAGTTGACATGGCCACGTGCAGTGGTGACCGGCTTGGCGTAGAATGTCTTTCCCGCTGGCTTACCACGGCCAACGGACTTTCCATACTGATTGGGGTTGTTGTTATGGGGACACTCTCGACTATAGTGACCCGGCTCTCCACACTTGAAACATGTCACAACATTGGGGCGTGGAGCAGCATTAGTAGCGGGGCCACCATAGGGCTTGGATGGTGCAAACTGCTGGTTGGGGCGAGGCGCCTCAAAGGATGGCCTCGGAATGAACTTGGGTGGCAGTGCCGTGCTTGGAATCCACACCGGCACTTCTGAGATCCAGAACCGGATGAAGAGCCAAAATCACGAGAGTGCTTGCGTGAAGCGTCATAGTCAGACTGGCCTGTCTCAGCATTGGTGGCTTTATTAACCAACTTCTGAAAGGAGGTGCACTCGTGCAGACGAAGATCGCAGCGAAGCTCAGGGCTAAGTCCCTTGCGGAACCTTGCCTGCTTCTTAGCGTCGGTGGATACCTCTTCAGGAGCATATCGTGCCAGATTCCCAAATTCACGACTATATGCATCCACAGTCAGTCTTCCTTGGGTGAAATTGCAGAACTCTTCCCTCTTGCGATCTATGAGTCCTTCCGGGATGTGATGCTCATGGAAAGCCTCACTGAATTCAGCCCAAGTAGTGATTTGGCCGACCGGGCGCATAGCTTCAAAATTTTCCCACCAAAGGCTAGCAGGGCCTTCGAGGTGATAGGAAGCATAAGTGACCTTATCAGCTTCGGCTACGTTGGCAGAACGTAGCTTGTGGGTGATGCTGCGAAGCCGGTCATCCGCGTCGAGGGGCTCGATGGAATGGTTAAACTTTGGTGGGTACAACTTGATGAAGTCATTGATTGACACCAAGTCATTTCGCTTATGGCGTGCAGTGTTCTGCTCAATCCGCTCCAGCAAGCGGTTAGTCTCACGCTTGTTTCTTTCCGCCTCCAGCATCACTTCGTACAGAGAAGGCGGGTGAGGCAGATTTCCACCCCTAGCTGCACTGGCTTCCCCCTGCTCCAGGGCAGCAGGGTTGCTGTGGGTGTTGACCATCCTAGGAGAAAACAAGACAACAATTTAGATAAGGATGGCACAAACTTAGCAAGGAAGTGCAGAATGTAATGGATAACATGGAATGCTAAGATGTTCATTGCACGACATGGTAATATAGAAACTGCCATATATATACCATTGGTCATACACACCGTACGTAGTTTAGTACAAGCCCAGGCTAGAGTACAACTACGGTGGAAGACTTTACATCTCATCGAAGGCATTCCAAGCTCCTATACAGTATTTTCCTACACCTCCGCTGCGTGATACACACCAAGTCGTATCCCACGGTCACGCATGACTGTGGAGAATAGAACTACTACAATACTAGTGAAACTACTACTAGCTCAGACGGCTCTGTAGTAATCCTCATAGAAGTCGCCACCAAAACCTGGAAGTGTAACATGATCATCTGGGAACAGACGGTCCTACGAAGCGTGCGGTCCATAGGGACTCAGATGTGGCCTTCGTCCCACAGGTGGTGGAAGATGGGGACCACGAGGAGGGGTGATGCCTCCTACATCACGCCACTCCATACAATCTGGGAATCCAGACTGTACAGGGAACAGATCCCTCAGATCCATGTATCCTGCCTGTACCGCAGGTGCAAACCGAGTCAAAGTGGCCCAATGATCAGAACGAGAGTTGAAAAGCTCCATACGCAAGGCCCGATTTTTGCGGTCCTTATCCTCGAGCATCTCGGCAGTGGTGTGGAGTAGTGACTCCTCATGTGTAGAGTCATAGTACAAGGCCTGATAGTACCCCTGTGCTCCGGGAAGTGAGGCTGGCGTGAAACGGAAGTCGGTGTTCTGTAGCAAGGCAGTCCTGGCTTGAATGATAGTCATCATTGAATAGGCTGCATCCTGCACAGACATCTCAATAGTGACCCCAAGTCCATAGGAACAGTGAAGGGGCTCAGTGGCTCCAGGATAAGAGGGATATATCCTGACGGTACAGAGGTACTGGCTCTGGTTGAAGTCTCTGAACTGCTCCTCGATGGTATATTACGGATACCACCGATAGCCTGACTCAACCATCACTCGAACCAACATGGCCGTGTGGCCGGGCACATCAAGGCACCGGTTCAGACGAACCACTTGGTTCTGCGAGCGGGTGGCCATCTGAAAGCACAGAATAATGCAAAGGCATTAGAATTTTCTAGGGGAAAACGGACAGCATAATGGCTGTAAATGCTCAAAAAAAGATTTGAGACATCCACAATAGTTTGCAATACCACTCAACAACATCATATCAAGGTTTTGATTCAACTGGCAACATACTAAAAGTAGTAGAAATTGTACTGAGGCTTGTAACAACAATCCTATAAGCTACTACGGATTAGTAACACGTTAACCTGATAGAAGAAGAGAGCCTAGTCCTTAACCCATGTTGAATGAGAAGAGAATGACTCAGATCAGAGGGCATAAGGTAAAGGAGTAAAAGAGCCTTACGTTCCCTTCCACAATCAATTCCCCTACATATAACTAAAGCATTTCTAGACTCGACATCGACCAGTTTGGCTCAACGAACCTACAGGCAATCCGGCTCTGATGCCAATGCTGTCAGGACCCCGATTCCAAGTCACATCGATCTAGCCGGTAAGACCTCATATCACATTGCGGCCTCACGCACGGTATCCCCATGGGTGTCGCCTTACCATGGCCCGGAACCGTTTCCGCCTTTTGGCTCACGTATATGATAGTGTCGCTAGCATCCATATGACAGAGAACCCGGGCCGGCATTGCTAGTCGTGAACCCAAAGCGGCACAGACCTATGGAGACAGGCATACGTGAATCACATCGAGCATGTCGGTCATCAGCGTGTGAATCCGGGCTGTAGCACTGGGCTAACAGGACTCCGGGGAACCCGGGCTGTAGCAGGCTAGGCAGGACTCCGGAAGTCACCGCGTGACATTTCCCCGAAGGGACAGACATAGGAACGAAGTGAAACACATGCTGGCCAGTCAAGTGTCCTGAGCAGTAGTGCTGGGCTAGCAGGACTCCGGTGAACCGGGCTGTAGCGGACTACTATGGCTCGAGGAGCACTAGACTACATTTCCCCATAAGAAAGGCTGCCAAGGATAAACAACTAGATTGTCGGATCCCACACATACCAAGCATTTCAATCATACACACAATATGCTCGATATGTGCAAATACAACATGGCATCACAACAAAACTCTACAACTCAAGTACTTTATTTAAAGGCTCCAAAGAGCCATACATAACATGTTCATACAGGTAGGGGTCACATGACCCGACACTCAAGTCATACAAGCATACAAGCACATGCGGAAGAAAATAGTCTGAGTACAGGCACTAGAAAGAAAGAAGGCCTCTCGAAGCCTGTCTATCTACATAGGGCCCTCCATGGCCAGGATCACCACCTGGGTGGAAAGTCACTCATCGACGTCGAGATCTACATAAAACCCATCGAAGGGGGCGGTCTTGTCGTCTGAAAACAGTAATTAAGCAAACATGAGTACAAAGGTACTCAGCAAGTCTTACATCAGAACCTACTATACATGCTCATTCTCAAGAAGGTGGTGGAGTTATTGCAGCAAGCCAGCTTTGACTCTTGGCTAAGCTATCCTATGAGACTCCACTAGTAAAATAGTTTTCGCACACGAGTCGACTACTCACCAACACAATACTCCACCGGGGATCCTTCCACGTCATCCTACGAGAGGGCCATCCTCGGTACTCACACTTATCTTGAGTCTGTTAGTAGTATCCATTAACTTGTCTATGAACTGTATAGGCAACCAAGTAGTCCTTTACCGCGGACGCGGCTATTAGAATAGTTTTATACCCTGCAGGGGTGTACTTCATCACACATGTTTCCACCACTTAGCGTCTGCACACGACATGTGCTCGGCAGACTTCAAGCGAAAGCCGACGTGGGTGTAGACCACGACCAGACTAACCGCACAAGTCTCTAGTCCAGGTTTATCGCCTATTCAGGTTCCATCCGCAAGGAAATCCGGCCAGGGTGTCCTCAATGGCCCCAAACGATGTGTGCAGGGTTCCCGAGACACCAAACGGGCCACTCGGTACATCATGCCACGGTGTATCTACCGCATCATAGCCCACCCCTAGGGTCAGCGCTACGCACGGCCACCAACACATAACCTACAAACACCAGAAACTAGTTGCAACTCCTGGACAGAGGACGAGAGGGGTCAGTAAGTCGAGCGGGGTCATAATTCAGGGCCCAATGTGTGGTAGTAGCTGAATCTTAAATCACGCATACAGATCTCAGTTCTTATGGATGGCCTCAATGAAACAACCCACCATGTACTCCTACATGGCCTCTCATCGATACCTTTACCAAAACATGTTCAGCACAACCCTCACATTACCGACATAATCATTTCACTCTAGCCCATCACCCAGATGAACCAGACCTGCCACAACTCTAAGCATAGCAGGCATAGCAAGGTAGGAAACACATACATGGCTCAATCAACTCCTACACATGCTAGTGGGTTTCATCTAATTACTGTGGCAATGACAGGTCATGAAGAGGTTAAGGGTTCAACTACCGTAGCACACAGCAGTTTGAAATGTTGTTGTCTTAATGCAGTAAATGAGAGCAGAGGCGAGAACATGTGATTGTATCGGTATGATCAATGGGGCTGCTTGCCTGATGGAGTGGTAGTAGGGTACTGCCCTTCAGTTGGATACTCGGAGATGTCCTCGGAGGCAGAACCTACCACGAAGGACACACAACACATAATCAACACATGACAATATGCAACAATATGATGCATGCTATGACATGGCAAAATGATGTGTCCTGCCTAATGCAACATGAAACAAGTTGAAATGGGTCCATTTGAATCAAAGATTCAAATGAAGGTTAAAGTTCTTATGCATAAAAAGTGTATTAGCTTGTTTCACCTAAACAGCAAGGTTAAAGTGGTTTGTCATACATGAAACCATTACAGATGGATAGATTGAATTTTTTTGATCATTTTTCATATATAATTTGTTTGATTTGGAGCTATGGTTGATTTTCTATGATTTTTAGAAGTTTTGGCTATTTTCTAGAATTTCCTATATAAAAATAAATCCAGAAAAAGAATAATTGCGTCAGCACTGTGTCACTGTGACGTCAGCGAGTCAAAGGCACCAGGGCCAGTCAAACCTGACTGGTGGGCCCTGTCTTTCAGTGACTCAGCTAACTAACAGGATTAAGTTAATACTAACTAACTGTCAGTGGGGCCTGGGCCCACATGTCAGTGACCTAAACTAATTATAATTAGTTAGCTTTAATCCTAAACTAATTAACAAGCCGGCCCCACCTGTCATAGGCTCAAGGGGGAAGTCAACCTGGGCCCACACGTCAGTCCACGGGTCAAAACATGGTCAACTCGCCGGCGGCTTGACGCCGACGACGACAGACGTGGCGGAGGGGCTCGGGTTTTGCCCACAGTTGACCAAGTCGACTGCGGTTTGGTCCTACGCGTAGCTGGGGGAAAGCCGCGGCGTTTGGTGGTGGAAGTGGAGCTCGGGGAGGCCGGAAATGACGCCGGCGACGACCTTGGCGGTCGCCGGAGTTCGGGCGAGGATAAACCCGAAGCTACGGGGCACGGGGAGGCGCGGGGAGTGGTGCGTTAGGCTCCTGGAAATGTGGTGAGTGTGGTGATGCGCTCGGAATCGAGTTTACGAGCCTGTGGCCAGGGCGGCGGCATGGCCGGCGGAGTCGAGCTCTCGGGCTCAACGGAGCCCGCTGTTAGAGGGAGAAAATGGCAAGGAAAGAGAGGGGAATGGAGAAGGAGCTCACAGGGAGTGTAGCGGTGGCCTCAGCGAGCTCGGGGAGGCATCAGGGGCGGCGTACGGTCGCCGGCAATCTCGGCGGACCATGGTGGAAGAAGACGGCGCTAGTGGCGTTCCAGTGCGTCTGAGGCGTCGTGGCTCGCCCGTGAGGAAGAGGAAGACGTCGGCGGTGCTCAGGGACACGTCGAAGAGACAAGAGAGGGTCGATGGCCGCGGTGGATGGCGACGGTGGCGATGAGCTCCTCTCGGGAGGGGATGGGGAGAGAGGCAGAGGAGGGAGAGGGGCACGGGAATAGTGGGGAAAGTGAGAGGGGGACGAGGGAGAGTGCGTGGCACTCGTAGACGACGTCCTGGGTGTCGGCAGAAGTAGGAGGTGGCCGGCGTGTGGCTGCGGGCGCCGGCCACGTGCCTCTTATCCTCCTGCAAGAGGAGGGGGATGACTGGCGGTAGCCAGTGGGCTGGGCCGAGCTGGGCGAGGCCAGGGCGACAGGTAAGCTCTAACACTCTCTCTCTTTTCTGTTTTGCTTTTATTTATTTCTTGCTATGTGTATTGAAATAGAATAAATACTATTTCATTTCCAAAAACTCTGGAAATATTCAGAGGCACATTTGCGAATATTCTCAACTGCCTAAAAATGCTTCCAAGATTATTTGAGCACTTTAAAATATTTATAGCATTTAAAATGCCCAAATTCAAATACTTATGGCTTGTTCAAAAATCCAGAATGGCTCCATAAATTGCAGGACCATTTTTGGCAGAGGTTTTAGTCAAGACCAAAAATGGTGGGCTTTTCAGGGGGGTGTTGGGGTTGATTAGGCCTCATTTCAAGTTTAAAAGAAATTTAAACATGATGCACATGTTCATCCAATCCTAATGCATGACTAAAAGCAGGGATGTGACATTTACCTAGAAGGCGTTCTAAAAATTCGGAGTATTTAGATCTTTATGATGATATTGATGAAAGTGGGATTGAAAGTAATAAAAATCTAGATGTTGCTAAACCCACTATATTGGATTTCAAGGAATTTAATTATGAAAGTTGCTCTTTAATTTATTGTATTTCCTTGTTGCAATCCGTGCTAAATTCACCACATGCTTATAGTCAAAAGAAAGCCTTCACCGAACATATTGTTGATGCCTTGATGCAATCTTATGAAGAAAAACTTGAGTTGACAGTTTCTATCCCTAGAAAACTATATGATGATTGGGAACCAACTATTAAAATTAAAATTAAAGATCATGAGTTTTATGCTTTTTGTGATTTGGGTGCTAGTGTTTCCACTATCCCCAAAACTTTGTGTGATTTGCTTGATTTCCGCAATTTTGATGATTGCTCTCTAAACTTGCATCTTGCGGATTCTACTATTAAGAAACCTATGGGAAGGTTTAATGATGTTCTTATTGTTGCAAATAGGAATTATGTGCCCGTAGATTTCATTGTTCTTGATATAGATTGCAATCCTTCTTGCCCTATATTCTTGGGAGACCTTTCCTTAGAATGGTTGGTGCGATTTTTGATATGAAGGAAAGGAATATTAGATTTCAATTTCCATTAAAAAGGGCATGGAACACTTTCCAAGAAATAAAATAAAATTTCCATATGAAACTATCATGAGAGCCACTTATGGATTGCCTACCAAAGATGGCAATACCTAGATCTATCCTCGCTTTTATGCCTAGCTAGGGGCGTTAAACGATAGCGCTTGTTGGGAGGCAACACAATTTTATTTTTATTCCTTGCTTTTTGCTCCCGTTAGTAATAAATAAATTATTTAGCCTCTATTTTGGTTGTGTTTTTTGTGTTTAATTAGTGTTTGCGCCAAGTAGAACCGTTGGGAAGACTTGGGGAAAGTCTTGTTGAACTTGTTGTAAAAAACAGAAACTTTAGCGCTCACGAGAACTGCTGTCATTTTTATTTGAAGAGTGATATTTAGTTAATTATTTTTGCAGATGATTAATAGATAAATTATCACGTCCAGCAATTTATTTTAGAATTCTTGGGGTTCCAGATCTTGCACTAGCTACAGATTACTACAGACTGTTCTGTTTTTGATAGATTCTATTTTTTGTGTGGTGTTTGCTTATTTTGATGAATCTATGGTTAGTAAAATAGTTTATAATCCATAGAGAAGTTGGAATACAGTAGGTTTAACACCAATATAAATAAAGAATGAGTTCATTACAGTACCTTGAAGTGGTTTTTTGTTTTCTTTCGCTAACGGATCCCACGAGTTTTCTACTTTAAGTTTTGTGTTGTGAAGTTTTCAAGTTTTGGGTGAATTCTTGTGATGGATTATGGAACAAGGAGTGGCAAGAGACTAATCTTGGGGATGCCCATGCCACCCCCAAGGTAATCCAAGGACACCAAAAATTCAAAGCTTGGGGATGCCCCGGAAGGCATCCCCTCTTTCGTCCACTTCCATCGGTAATTTACTTGGAGCTATATTTTTATTCACCAACATGATATGTGTTTTTCTTGGAGAATCTTGTATTATTTGTGTCTTTGTGTTTTAGTATGCCACAATCATACTTGCTGTACACATCTTTTGAGAGAGCCATACATGAATTAAAATTTGATAGAATACTCTATGTGCTTCACTTATATCTTTTTGAGCTAAGTAGTTTTGCTCTATGTGCTTCACTTATATCCTTTTTGAGCTAAGTAGTTTTTCTCTATGTGCTTAACTTATATCTTTTGAGCGCTATAATTTTTCTCTATGTGCTTCACTTAGATCTTTTAGAGCACGGTGGTGGATTTGTTTGAAAGAAACTATTGATCTCTCATGCTTCACTTAAATTATTTTGAGAGTCTCTTAATAGCATGGTAATTTGCTTAATAATAATATGCTTGGTATTCAAGATTTGTGAAACTTTCTTTTGAGTGTGTTGAATAATAAGAAAAGATTGAAGCATGATAATTGTTTTGAGATATGGAGGTGATCATATTAAAGTCATGCTAGTTGAGTAGTTGTGAATTTAACGAATACTTGTGTTAAAGTTTGTGATTCCCGTAGCATGCACGTATGGTGAACCGTTATGTGATGAAGTCAGAGCATGATTTATTTATTGATTGTCTTCCTTATGAGTGGCGGTCGGGGACGAGCGATGGTCTTTTCCTACCAATCTATCCCCCTAGCAGCATGCACGTAATACTTTGCTTTGATAACTTCTAGATTTTTGCAATAAGTATATGAGTTCTTTATGACTAATGTTGACTCCATGGATTATACACACTCTCACCCTTCCACCTTTGCTAGCCTCTCTAATACCGCGCACTTTTCGCCGGTATCATACACCCACCATATACCTTCCTCAAAACAGCCACCATACCTACCTATTATGGCATTTCCATAGCCATTCCGAGATATATTGCCATGCAACTTTCCACCGTTCCATTTATCATGACACATTCATCATTGTCATATTGCATATCCCAGTAAACCGCCGAAGGCATTCATATAGAGTCATATTTTGTTCTACGTATCGAGTTATAATTGTTGAGTTGTAAGAAAAATAAAAGTGTGATGATCATCATTATTAGAGCATTGTCCCAGTGAGGAAAGAATGATGGAGACTATGATTCCCCCACAAGTCGGGATGAGACTCCAGACGAAAAATAAATAAAAGAGGCCAAAGAAGCCCAAATAAAAAGAGAAAGAAAAGAGGCCATGAAAAAGGAGAAAAGGATCAAATAAAAAAATGAGAGAAAAAGAGAGAAGAGACAATGTTACTATCCTTTTACCACACTTGTGCTTCAAAGTAGCACCATGATCTTCATGATAGAGAGTCTCTCGTTATGTCACTTTCATATACTAGTGGGAATTTTACATTATAGAACTTGGCTTGTATATTCCAATGATGGGCTTCCTCAAAATGCCCTAGGTCTTCATGAGCAAGCAAGTTGGATGCACACCCACTTAGTTTGTTTTGATGAGCTTTCATATACTTATAGCTCTAGTGCATCCGTTGCATGGCAATCCCTACTCACTCACATTGATATCTATTGATGGGCATCTCCATAGCCCGTTGATACGCCTAGTTGATGTGAGACTATCTTCCCCTCTTTTTGTATTCTCCACAACCACCGTTCTATTCCACCTATAGTGTTATATCCATGGCTCATGCTCATGTATTGCGTGAGGATTGAAAAAGTTTTGAAAAAGCTAGAGTATGAAACAATTGCTTGGCTTGTCATCGGGGTTGTGCATGATTTAAATACTTTGTGTGGTGAAGATAGAGCATAGCCAGACTATATGATTTTGTAGGGATAACTTTCTTTGGCCATGTTACTTTGAGAAGACATAATTGCTTTGTTAGTATGCTTGAAGTATTATTATTTTTATGTCAATATAAACTTTTGCCTTGAATCTTTCGAATCTGAATATTCATATCACAATTAAGAAGATTTGCATTGAAATTATGCCAAGTAGCACTCCGCATCAAAAATTCTCTTTTTATCATTTACCTACTCGAGGACGAGCAGGAATTAAGCTTGGGGATGCCTGATACGTCTCCAAAAGTATCTATAATTTTTTATTGCTCCATGCTATATTATCTACTGTTTTGGACTATATTGGGCTTTATTTTCCACTTTTATATTTTTTTTTGGGACTAACCTATTGACCGGAGGCCCAGCCCAGAATTGCTGTTTTTTGCCTATTTTAGTGTTTCAAAGAAACGGAATATCAAACGGAGTCCAAACGGAATGAAACATTCGGGAACGTGATTTTCTCACCGAACGTGATCCAGGAGACTTGGACCCTACACCAAGGAATCAGAGAGGCGGTCACGAGGGTGGGGGAGCGCCCCCTGCCTCGTGGGCCCCTCGGTGCTCCACCGACGTACTCCTTCCTCCTATATATACCTACGTACCCCCAAACGAACAGAAGAGGAGCCAAAAACCTAATTCCACCGCCGCAACTTTCTGTATCCACGAGATCCCATCTTGGGGCCTGTTCCGGAGCTCCGCCGGAGAGGGCCGTCATCACGGAGGGCTTCTACATCATCATAGCCTCTCCGATGAAGTGTGAGTAGTTTACCTAAGACCTTCGAGTCCATAGTTAGTAGCTAGATGGCTTCTTCTCTCTTTTTGGATCTCAATACAAAGTTCTCCCCCTCTCTTGTGGAGATCTGTTAGATGTAATCTTATTTTTGCGGTGTGTTTGTTGAGACCGATGAATTGTGGGTTTATGATCAAGTCTATCTATGAATAATGTAATCTTCTCTGAATTCTTTTATGTATGATTGGTTATCTTTGCAAGTCTCTTCGAATTATCCGTTTGGTTTGGCCAACTAGATTGGTAGTTCTTGCCATGGGAGAAGTGCTTAGCTTTGGGTTCGATCTTGCAGTCTCCTTTCCTAGTGACAGAAGGGGCAGCAAGGCACGTATTGCATCGTTGCCATCGAGGATAACAAGATGGGGTTTATTTCATATTGCATGAATTTATCTCTCTACATCATGTCATCTTGCTTAAAGCGTTACTCTGTTTTTAACTTAATACTCTAGATGCATGCTGGATAGCGGTCGATGAGTGGAGTAATAGTAGTAGATGCAGAATCGTTTCAGTCTACTTGTCACGGACGTGACGCCTATATACATGATCATGCCTAGATATTCTCATAACTATGCTCAATTCTGTCAATTGCTCAACAGTAATTTGTTCACCCACCGTAGAATACTTATCCTCTTGAGAGAAGCCACTAGTGAAACCTATGGCCCCCGGGTCTATTCTCATCATATCAATCTCCATCACTTTAATCTTGCTTTGCTTTTTTACTTTGCCTTTTACTTTTCACTTTGCATCTCTATACCAAAAATACCAAAAATATTATATCTATCAGATCTCACTCTCGTAAGTGACCGTGAAGGGATTGACAACCCCTAATCGCATTGGTTGCGAGTAGCTATCATTTTGTGCAGGTACGAGGGACTTGAGCGTGGCCTCCTACTGGATTGATACCTTGGTTCTCAAAAACTGAGGGAAATACTTACGGTACTCTGCTGCATCATCCCTTCCTCTTCGGGGAAATCCAACGCAAGCTCAAGAGGTAGCAGTGGACATCTTCATTGTACGCCTCCCACGGATTGATAAACCTTAGGTCATCCACTGGAGGGAAATTTGCTACTGTCCTACAAACCTCTGCACTTGGAGGCCCAACAACGTCTACAAGAAGAAGGTTGTGTAGTAGACGTCAAACAGCGTCCTGTGGTGAGGTGTTCTTGTGCTAGGTGGGTGTGAGGCTAAGGTTGGAATGGCTCTGATCTAAGATGAGGTCCCTCCTCCAGCTATGGTGGCTAGTCCTATTCATAGAGGCCCTGGTCCTCTCCCCAAATATTGAGCGGGAAGGGAGCCTACAACGACCAATTTCAAAGGGGAAAACTAGTACAACTTATCCTGACAAAAGTAGTCTTCGCCTGCCAAAGGCTCTGGTGGTGACGCCGTCTTGGCCTCCATGGTGACTTCCGTCCTGCCATCCTGCTGGTCTTGGTCTCGTTGCACCGATATGGAAACCTTTGCTTGACGCCTCGGTACTCTTCGTCTATGCTTGCCTCCTTAACACCAAAGAGGAAACAAGGACAGTGTGCGCACTGGCGCCCATCTGGTCTCGATCGTCATGGCTCACGTCATTGGAACCTCGCAAGGTTTGCCTTGCCTTGATCTCTCCGCCCCTCACGAGCCAGCCTGGTGAGGCCGCTCCCGAGGAGGTCCTGTGTCGTTCGCCTTGTGAGGCTTGGCCCCTCGCGAGGGTCTTGTATGCTTATTGGTGAAGATGGGTCGTACAGGCCCGCTTGCAGCTCCACGCCGTGGGCCGCAGGCAGGCAAGTCTGGGGACCCCCGTTCCCAAAATGCTGACAGTAGCCCCCGGGCCCAAGGCACGCTCGGGCTTGGCTTCGAGGCGAAGCCAAAGGGCAAGTGCGGAACGCCGCGGGCCCCAATAGCCTGCGGCCTTGGTCGACGCGTGGCAGTTGATTGGTCGTGGGCGTGTCCGATTCCCCACGTTACCTCGACAACTACCCGACTGTCAAAAGGCGGGCGTAGACAGCGATTGCCTTCACTGCTTCCTTTCGCCTAACTCCAGATCCCCTATCTTGCTCCCTGCTTCTGAAATATCCAGATCTACTCCCATCCTTTTCCGCATCAGCGACCAATGGCGCCCCGGAGGGTCAAGCCCGCCTCGTCGCCGGCTTGGTATGAGCCAGCTCTCGACGCGCCCAACGTCTTGGAGAAGAGCCTCGCCGCCACGCGCTTACTGACGGTAGGGGAAAGCAACGAGTGGGGGAAGACTGAGCTCCGGGCCGGCTCCAACGTGCCGAAGCCTGAGGGAAGCACCTTCTTCCCTTTCTTCACGAGTAGCATCATCGCAGGGTTGGTTCCCCCCTTCTCTGACTTCTTCTACGAGGTCCTTAACCACTACGGGCTGCAGGCCCTGCACCTATATCCCAACTCTATCCTTCTCTTGTCAACCTTCGCCTCCTACTACGAGGCGTACCTCGGCGTGCTGCCGTCCGTGGCTCTGCTATGCCACTTCTTCTTCCTCTGCATCAATGATGGACATACCTCCGGGTGTGCCAATTTCATCGTGGCCGGCAAGGTCAACTCAATCTCAAAGACTGGGAAGAAGGCCGATGGCTTCCGTAGCAAGTGGGCCATGATGGACGCCAAGTGCGCCCACCCATGCTTGACGCTGCCGACGGAGATGCCCCAGTCCGACAAGGGGTCGTATCGCGCGAAGCTCACTGATGAGCGGGCGACGTTGGTGCTGGAGCAGATAAACGCCAACCTGAAGCCGGGCAACACGAAGGCGGCAAAGGTGACAGGGGCCATGCTCCTGAGGGAATTCCTGATGCTGTGCATAGCCCTGGTTCAGGCGCGTTCGCGCCCCTTGTGGGAGCTTGGGAACGAAGAGGACAAGGTTCACCTGAGCCCGGAAGCCTTCTCCGATGATGAGCTGGCTGTGGCTCTCCTCCTCCTGGTCGAGGACGACCAGGAGTATCCGCCGAATGTCTTCACTCCCTTGTTTCGCCGCAGGGACGGGGCGCTGGTCATGGCCGCCAGGCCACCCTTTGACGGGTGCAGGCTGGTGCCCCCGGCGCCCACCCGGGCCCCTGCGGCACTGATGCCGGTGGAGCTTTCTTCTGGTGAGTCCCGCAGGGAGGAAGAGGTGGAGGAGGAAGACTCGGAGATAAACCTCGAAGGGACGGGGGAGACCCCCCCCCTGACTAAAGCTGACATCCTCCGCACCCGTCCTGACGATGACGAGGCTGATGCCCACCAAGAGAAGGGAGAGCCACCCGTGATCCCAATGAGGGACCAATCGGCGCTGATCTCCCGGGATGCTGCTTCTACTCCGGCGCCGCCGGGAGCCGCTTCCGGCCCCGCTGCTGCTCCTGCTCCTGCTCCCAGAGCTGGCACGCCTGCGCCTCGGGTCGCGAAGCTCTCCGGCTTCAGGATCCTCAAGCGGAGGGACTACGCCACGGTGGATCAGTAAGTGTTATCGTTCTGCCTTGTTCTTGCTGCTGATGCTTGTTTCTGACTCTTCTTCCTTGTCATGTAACTAGGCCAACGCCTACGGCGAAGAGGAGAAGGGAGAGCGAGGTGGTGTTGCTTGAGCCCAGGTCGCCTCATACGGCTGCGCCCCTCTCCATGAGCAAAGGTGGGGATGGTGCTCATGCTTCTCTAGCCCGATCATCCTCGCGAGGCTGGGTGGAGCATCCTCGGGAGAAGTCAGCCCCCGAAGCCCCGCTGACTCGGGAGGTGCCAGAGTCCGGCTCGGGTGCTGAGGTCCAAGAGGCTCAGGAGCATCCAGCCTCCCAGGCCATGGTGACAACGACGACTCTTCCTCCTCCTTCTGCTGTGTTGTTGGCCCCAGGTTCCTCTGCTTCTCCTGATGTTCTGGAGTGGGCCCTTTCTGAGATGGCCCGGCTGCGAGAAGATCTCCAAAGCATCGAACCCCTCTTGGGAGCTGGGCGTCTGGAGCTGGTCTCTGGTTGGCTTCATTCTGACGTGTCCGTTTGGGCGGCTTGAGCCAGGTCACGGCGACCTCTGAGGGGGAGAAGCGAGCCGCAGCTCAGGCAGCAGTTGCTCGCGAGCCGGCGCTGAAGGACGCCGAGGCCGCCCAAAGTCGCTGACGGGTGCTAGAGGCTGAACTGAAGATCCTTCTGAAGAGCATGTCGAAGATGCCCATGTCCTTAAGGCGGAGGAAGAGAGGATGAAGGCCCGGGAGGACACCATCAAGGGTCGCGACACCGAGCTAGAGCAGCTGGCGCAAGCGCAGGCCGCTGAGCGCGGTCGGCTAGAGGAACTGGAGCAAAAGGTGCAGGCTGAGAAAGCCGAACTTGACGCCAAGACGAAGGTTCTGGCCGAGGACCGCGCGGCCTTCGCGCTTCTCGGGAAGAGGTCTCGCGAGGCTCTGAAGTCACTCTATGAGAAGGGCTTGGAGAAGCCGCTGGATACCAATAAGGACGGCCCCGCCCAGTTGCTTCCCTACTTGGTCGAGGCGCTTGAGAAAGTCGTGTGCGGCATCGGCCCCATTGGCAGAGGAAGAGGCGCACGTCCTTTCTTCAGCCGCGCTGACGCGTGTCTTCAGCCACCTCCATCTTCATGATCCTGTCGCCCGCCTTGACGAGATGCTGGAGTCTGTGGCTGATGAACACTGCGCAGCCGCCGCCGCAGTCGTGAAAGGTCAGGTGGAAGCCCTGCTGAGGAAGTCCGATGCCTTCGCCCCACGCCTTCGACTGGTGGTGCAGGTGAAGGTGTCGCCACCCAGGAGGGGGCGCCTCTTACGGGTGCCGGCGGTGTCCGGGGGTGACTGGCTTGCGGCTCCTTTCCTGTTGAAACTCCTGCAGCATGTAGCGTGCCTCGTGGAGGCGTTTAAACTTGTGTTTGACGTTCAGAGAACAATATGTCCTGTAATATTTGCCTTGAGATTTTGCGATTTCCTTCCTATTTGCTTTACGTTCTACGTCGGCAGAGCCTGGCCACACGCATACCTCAGCCGCCGTTGGGTCTTTCGGAGACCAGGATGAGCCCAAGGAGCGAGGGGCTACGTGACCAGTTAGGCTCCTGAGTCGCGATGCTCAGGAGTCCCCCTTCACGCGCAAACAGCTTATAGGAAAGAGGCGCGAGGATAAATCTAGTGTTCTACGTCGGCAGGGCCCGGCCCCGCGCATACCTCAACCGCCGTTGGGCCGACCAGAGAGCAGGATGGAACCAAGGAGTGAGGCGATACGTGACCAGTTAGGCTCCTAAGTCGCGATGCTCAGGAGTCCCCCTTGACGTTCAAACGACCTTCATACCTTAGCTCCGCTTGGGACGGCGCACGACGACCAGGTCCAAGGGACCTAACGGGGTGGCGTACGCTTGGGCGTGCCCCGAGCGCAGCGCCCTCGTGGAGCTCTCCCGAGGGGAGGCGTTGCGATGAGGCCGGACACTGGGACTGGAGGCTCCCTAAGGTTATACGGCCGTGAGGCCACCCTTAGTTGTTTATCACCAGGACGGACCATGGCGCTTCCGCACTTGCATGGGCATAGCCGCTCCTCGACAGTGTCGACTGCCAGCGCGGAGCACGGTACTTCCACTGGTACGTGGGAGGGGACTCCCTACTGCGGAGAGCAACAGGGGCGTGTACAACCCCGCCCTGACACGTGGCTGGCACGGAAGGGCTAGACGAGGTGTGTGTGGGCACTCGTGAGCCAGCGCGGGACTCACGAGGCCCTACCTCAGGGCGGGTTGCACCTGGTCTTGATTCTTGTTTGCTGTGTTGGTCCTGCGAGGTGGTCAAACAACCTGCGCCGAAGGAATCTCCTGAGGTTATCGCATGAGAAAACCAAGCACCAACGGCCCCAGGAGGTGACGTAAACGGGGCCGGCCCGCCAGACAGAGCTCATGCGTTGGATTTATCGACACTGCAGGGACGGGCCCAAGCATGGACGCCGTGCCTAACCCTCTCACGTGAAGGGTCCTGAAGAAAGACGATCGGCGCGCGGCTCCCATGGTGGGTGAGAGTCAAGCAGGTGATAACCATAGATAGATTATGCATGGAAAGCAAACTAGCTAGGGTAAATGCATGAACGATACGTGCCACTGGGTTTGGCCCGAGCAGCTTGGGGATGATGTAGCTCGAGGGGCGCCCCCAGCAAGGTAAGCTAAAGACATAAAAAAGAAGGGATACATGCCACAGGGACGGACCCACGCGGCCTGGGAATGATGCAGCCCTGGGGGCGCTCCCAGCTAAATAAACTTGGAAAGTGTCACCTAGTTCCGTTGATGAAGGGGTGTTGAGGCAGCTGAAGGTACGTGGCGAAGGGGTTGCTCCTCACGAGCCACCGGGGCCCTGAGCCTTGGGAGTCCGTGGGGGTCCAGGCGGTTCCTTGAGGACCATCACCATCTCCGCTAGGACTGCGTGGTGCCTAGCCTCCTGACCCGCCATGACGCTCCGCAGGCTGTGCTGGAAGGCAACAGCCACGCTCGGCAGGCTGAACGGCATGCGAACGTAGCTGTGAGGTGGGCCCTTGCAGCGTCCCACGCGCGAAGGCCAGAAACGATCCTGAGATGCGGCTCGGTTGAGCCCTGGTATGGCGATGCAGACGCGCAGCTCACCACCCTTGCCAGGGTGGGGAGCAATGCCAGGTGGGCGGCGGTCGCCGCGTATTGCTCTTGCTTCCTAAAGCTCCTAGGATATCTTGGTGATGAACTCCTGGGCACCAGCGCTCCTTGCCCAGTGTCCTCCTGAGGGAGACGTGCCACGAAGCACGCCTCCAAGGGGTGCCCGAGCACCTCCCTCGCGACATTGGCAAGGCATTAGGCCCTCCAGAAGAGAGCCCTCGAGTCCTGCCCGAGGAGGGCACCGGGCGTGCCTTCCTATGCGATAGAGGGAGGTGCCCCAGGTGCGGGCGCTGATGCTGACGAGGTACCACTTGCGGCGCTGCCCTCCCGAAGTCCGGCACGGAGTAGCTGCTTCTTCTTCTTGGGGACGAACTCAAGAGGGTACCGAGCTGCGTTGATGTCGGGTTCTTCAATTGACGTTGATTGGAAGGCGCGCTCGAGGGAGCGTACCACATCTCTTTCTACGCAGGGGACTGTGATGATCCCACCGCTCCCTGGCATCTTGAGGAGATTGTAGCCGTGGAGGGTCACCGCCATGAACTTATCCAGGACTGGATATCCAAGGATGGCATTGTACGGCAAACAGGTGTGGGCGATGTCGAAGTCGATGAGCTCGGTGCGGTAGTTGTTGCGTTCTCCAAAGGTGACTGGGAGGCAGACCTGACCTATCGGCGTGGTGGAGTCGTCAGTTACACCTGAGAAGGGCTTAGTGGGCCGAAGCTGATCGTATGGCACTTGAAGGTTGTCGAATGTCTCGACGGACAGGACGTTGAGCCCTGCGCTACCGTCGATGAGGGTCTTGTTGACTTGCACGTTGCTGATGACGGGTGAACAAACCATTGGGAGAGCACCAGTGGTAGTCGCGCACTTGAACTGATCTGCCGAAATGAAAGTGATGGCACACTTGGACCACCTGAGCGGGCGTGTGGCCTCGAGCTTGGGGAGGATCGCGTTCACCTCACGAGCAAACTGCTTGAAGATACGCTGTGTAGCTGGCGCTTGAGCTCTGCCCAAGATGCAGGCGATAGCACACGGCTCCTGGAATCCCCCAGCCCCTCGTCTTGATGGTGGTCATCATTCCTTCTTGGGGGTGGCAGCAGCAGAGGAAGACCGGGGTTGCCCTTAGGGCGATCCTCGCGAGGCTGATCCCTCTAGGCGCCCTCTCGAGGCTGATCTTGCCAGCGGTCCTCACGAGGTCAGTCGCGCCACTCCTGGCATGGGCCATGGTCGTCCCAGCGTCCTCCGCCATGTCCTCCTCCTCGGTTGTAGCCTCGGTCTTTGCGCTCGGGGCGTTGACCGAAGCGTCCGTCGTGAATGGCCCTGAGCTCTTGACAATCGTTGGTGTTGTGGCTATGCACGTTGTGGAAGGCGTAGAATGGTCGGCTGCCCTTGGATGTCTCAGGCTGGTCCCTGCCGCGCTTCGTGTCCGGCTCCGCCGTGAGCACGTCCTTGGCCTTGGCCTTGGCCTTGGATTTCTTCTCCTCCGGGTCGGCAGCTGAGAGCTCAAGGAGGTAAAGGCGCCCTTCCTCAGCCCTTGCGCACTTGGTCGCCAGGTTGAATAGCTCCAAGGATGTGCACAGCTCCTCATGGATGGCGAGCTCCTCCTTCATCTTGACGTCGCGGACACCGTCGGAGAACGCAAAGATGATGGTGAGGGAGTCCTGGACTAAGGGGTCATCGGGCATCCGACCTGTTATCCATGGGCCGGACTAATGGGCTGTGAAGACATGAAGGCCGAAGACTATATCTGTGCCCAGATTGGACTCTCCTTGGCGTGGAAGGCAAGCTTGGCAGCCGATTATGAAGATTCCTTCTTATGTAACTAACTCTATGTAAACCCTAGATCCCCCGGGTGTTTATATAAACCGGAGGGGTTTGTCCGGAAAGGATATACTCATTACCATAGTCATACAGGTTAGACTTCTAGGGTTTAGCCATTATGATCCCGTGGTAGATCAACTCTTGTAACACTCATATTCATCGAGATCAATCAAGCAGGACGTAGGGTATTACCTCCGTACAAAGGGCCCGAACCTGGGTAAACATCGGGTCCCCCGTCGATCCTAGACGCACAATTCGGGACCCCCTACCCTACATCCGCCGGTTTTAACACCGACATTGGTGCTTTCATTGAGAGTTCCACTGTGCCATCGACGAAAGGTTCGATGGCCCCTTCAATCGTCTATAGTGACACTGTCCAAGGAGAAACCTTCGTCCCCGGACAGATTTTCGTGTTCTGCGGCTTCGTACTGTGGGCCAACTTGCTTGGCCATCTGGAGCAGATCGACAGCTACGCCCCTGGCCACCAGGTCAGATTTGGAAGCTTGAACTACGTTGCGGATATCCGTGGAGAATTGATCTTCAATGGATTTGAGACCACAGCGATCGCTCCCCCTCGCTCCGATGAACATGACTTATATCTGTCATCGGATCACATCCAGGAGATGGTCCCTGTTGCTGCAATGGCCTTAGAACAGGAGTAGATCGTGCCACCCGAAGCCACAGAGTCCGCAGCGTTGGAGCCGCACACGGACTCGGCACCTCGCAATATTTTTGTCAATGGAACTCCAGATTCCTCTCCGGCTATAACTCCCGGACCGGGTATGCCTGCAGACACCGAGCTGGATCGGTTATCAATTATCGAATTTAGCCCCGCAGACATATTCCAGCACTCACCTTTGGGTGATGTGCTAACCTCTTTAGAGAACTTGTCCTTGGAAAAGGACTCACAGACGAACTATGTTCGGTTCGAGCCAGAGGCTGATGATGGGAAATTTCGTTTCCCACCCGCCACCCACTTCATGGCCACCGTCGATGACTTAAGCGACGTGCTCGATTATGGCTCCGAAGACATCGACGGTATGGAAGACAATGCCGACCAGGAGCAAGGCCAAAACCTGCCATTTACTGGATGTTGGTCGGCCACCTCTTCATACAATGTGTACATGGTCGAGACACCTAAAAAGCTAGCGACGATGACAAAGGAGATCCAGTTGCGAATAAACCTTCTGAGACACAGTCCAAGCGCCGGCGCCCTAAAGCCCGCTCTAAGCCTCGTCGCTCAAACGATGGCACCGGAGAGAATAGTACTCTGGGCGACGCCGAAAACATTGAAGACCCTGTCGGGGCTGCATCCGAACAGGAGGAACAAGACAACAGGCAAGATAACCCTAGTAAACAGGCCATGCCTAATGACCCAGACGATGATACTTATCGTCCAGTCTCCGAGGATGATGAGAGCCTCGGCAATGAGGACTTCATCGTGCCTAAGGCACCCCTTGAGCAGGAGCGCTTCAAGCGCCAGCTAATAGCCTCTGCAACAAGCCTGAAGAAGAAACAACAGCAGCAGCTTCAAGCTGATCAAGACCTGCTCATTGATAGGTGACCCAAAGCGCAGACGATGATACTTATCATCCAGTTCGATGAGGAGGCACCAGATCCCATACCTCCCTCATGCAATGCGGACCGACCACCACGCGGTTGGGATAGTGCGGCGGACCGACCACCCCGCGGGCGGGATAAAGCGGCAAGTCAGGCCGAACAACAGCCCTCCCCCCAACTCGCAAAAATAGGGATAGAACAGCTTGGGACCGTACATACGACCTTCGGCACGAGATGGACAGTAGAGCAGAACACACCAAATCAATCTACGGATCGCGAGGATGCTTCCTGACTCAGGATGACGGCTACCTATTCAGGCGTGACAAACCTAGTCATACCCGGGCCGAAACTGCGGGCGCACTCCACCGGAGGTGCGCCGTGATGCGGCCCGATATAGAGGCACCGCACGCCTGCTCTGCTTCACAAATGAGGTGCTGGATCACGAATTCCCCGAGGGGATCAAGCCATCAATATTGAATCATACGACGGAACAACCGACCCCGCAGTATGGATTGAGGACTTTATTCTCCACATCCACATGGCCCGTGGAGACGACCTCCACGCCATCAAATACCTCCCACTAAAACTCAAAGGGCCACCTAGACACTGGTTGAATAGCCTGCCCAAGAATTCCATCGGCAGCTGGAAGGACTTGGAAGAGGCCTTTCTTGACAACTTCTAAGGTACATATGTCCGGCCACCCAATGTCGATGACTTAAGCCACATAGTTCAACAAACTGGAGAATCAGCCAGAAAATTCTGGACTAGGTTCCTAACCAAAAAGAACCAGATCATTGAATGTCCGGATGCCGAAGCCCTAGCGGCCTTTAAACACAGCATCTATGATGAATGGCTAGCATGCCACCTCGGCCAAGAAAAGCCGAAGTCCATGGCAGCCCTTACGGCACTCATGACCCGCTTTTGCGCGAGTGAGGACAGCTGGCTGGCTCATAGCAAAAACACAGCTAGCGAGACAGGCCCCTCCGAGGCCAAGAACAGCTCCGGCAAGCTCCGTCTCAACAGACACAAACGCCGAAGCAATGGCGAGAACACCGATGACACCACTGTTAACGCCGGATTCAGTGGCTCCAAGTCCGGCCAGCGAGAGATGCCATACAAAAGGAACAGCGAGGGACCATCCATCCTGGATCGCATACTCGATCGTCTGTGCCAGATACATGGCACCCCAGATAAACAAGCCAATCACACCAACAGAGACTGTTGGGTTTTCAAACAGGCTGGCAAGTTAAATGCCGAAAACAAAGAAATGGGATCACAAAGTGAGGACGAGGATGAAGAGCCCCAGCAGCCGAACACCGGAGGGTAGAAGAAATTTCCCCCTCAAGTCAAAATGGTGAACATGATATATGCTACACACATCCCCAACAGGGAGCGCAAGCGAGCACTTAGGGACGTCTACGCGGTAGAGCCAGTTGCCCCAAAATTCAATCCGTGGTCGTCATTCCCGATCACCTTCTGTCGTCGAGATCACCCAACTAGTGTCCGGCATGGTGGTTCAGCCGCACTGGTCCTCGACCCAATCATCGACGGATTTCACCTAACATGAGTCCTAATGGATGGTGGTAGCAGCCTCAACCTGCTCTATCAGGATATAGTTTGGAAGATGGGCATTAACCCCTCATGAATCAAACCCACAAAGACTACCTTCAAAGGAGTCATACCAGGCGTTGAGGCCCGCTGCACGGGTTCAATCATGCTGGAGGTGGTCTTCGGTTCTCCGGACAACTTCCGAAGCGAGGAGTTAATCTTTGATATCGTCCCCTTCCGCATCGGCTAGCACGCACTGCTCGGACGAACCACGTTCGCTAGATTCAACCCGGTGCCACACTATGCTTATCTCAAGCTGAAGATGCCCGATCCGCGCGGTGTTATAATAGTTAACGAAAATAGAGAACGCTCCCTCCGGACAGAGGAGCACACCGCTGCCCTAGCAGCAAAGGTACAAAGCGGCCTTCTCAAGCAGCATCATAGTCTGGCTGCCGAGCCCCTGGACATCATTAAGAGGGTCCGGACTACACTGCAACAGGACAGTGCGGCTCGTTAAGAGATCGATTAGCAATTCAGCCTCCGTCCCAATCCCGATGAGGTAGTGGCATTCATACCACGTGTCCATAACTACGCGCTCAAAATTCCATGGGCATCGACGGAGGCACAAGCTATCCCGGGATCCACGGTTCGGCCAAACCGATCCCGGACACACATATAACTTTACTATCTCCTTTTCCCTTGTTTCAGGTTTCTCCTATGGGGGCCTCCTTCGACGGCCTAATTAACGATCCCGTCAAAGGACAAACACACCGGATTGATATGGAGCACAGGCGTACATGGGAAGCCCGTGAGGCTAACCGTTTTTCAGGACCCACGCGCAGTCCGCCTTTGGGTATGGCATGTCATATAGTTGGTTGCTTATTGCATTATTTTGTACCAATGTGCTTGGATGCATTAACCCAACTATAATGAAAACAGTTCATGATCCAAATTCAAGGGCTCCAAATCCTATCTCTTTTCTCCCTCTGTTTTTCTTTATATTACTTATTTCCTAGCAACCGTACACTCTGGTACGTTTCATATTTGCGAGGGGCTCCCCATCGCCCCATGATACGGCAACAAAGTCCGAACAATCCTTAAAGATAAGTTCGGCACCCCGAATTTAGCATTATATGCATTGGCTCCAAATCATGTCTTCGGTCAATAGTTGGGTTGCCCGGCTCTTGTGCTTGCTACCCTATGTTCCACTAAATCGGCTAGGGTAGTAAAGGGAGAAGTACTACGATTGTGCCCTGGCCTTGACCAGATGAGCACCTCAGTAGAGAAAGCTGAAAACTAACTGCCCTAATACGGCGAGAACCGGTCAGCTGTTCGAGGGTCACAAATTGTTGGAGATTTTTTCCGCATTATGTGAAAGATTGGCACTTCCCGATCAGATGCTGAAAGCACCCTGGTTCGAACCAGGGGCTGCACCTACGCTTTATTATAAAACTCCTATGGCTAAGTGAGGGTGTTTAAGCCATACAGTCTGATTGCCTTGTTTGTTGCGCTAAACAACTCCTTCAAGGACCATATAATCGGATCAAGATTGTTTAGATTCCATCCCGAACACATCCGTACTACATACGTGAGGGCAAAAGCCGACGACTGGCCAACCCTCAGATTACATACAACACGGCCGCACAGGAGGAAACAATTCAAAGCATAACAGAATTACATTACAAAACAGGCTTTGTTCTCATAATACAAGGCAAAGGAAACCTGAATACATTTATTCAAATACAATGTCGTGCGAACATTGTGCTGCCACAAGGCGAGATCCCTCTAGGACATCCACAAAATACCGTTCGGGTGTGCGGTGTTCCTTGCCCTCCGGTGGCCCTCTAGTGACCTCGACGGCGTCCATCTTCACCCACCACATCTTGCAACGGGTGAAGGCCATGCGTGCACCTTCAATGCAGGCCGAGCGCTTGACGACGTCCAGCCGAGGACATGCGTTCACCATCCACCTCACGATTCTGAAGTAGCTGCTTGTCATAGCTTCGGCTGGCCATAGCCGGATTATGAAATCCTTCATGGCTAGTTCGGCCACCCTATGCAGCTCCACCAGCTCTTTCAGCTAATCGGTGAAGCACACGGGGTGCTCTTGCGCCACATACTGCGACCAGAATAGCTTCTCCGTAGAACCCCCTCCTCCGGCTCGATAGTACTCCGCGGCGTCTGATACACTGCGTGGTAAATCCGCAAAAGTCCCTAGCGAACTCTGAACCCGGGTTAGTAAAAGGTACTGCTTCTCCGCATACTTGCTTTGCATCTTAAATGCCTTACCCGCCGTGATCTTCTTGGCCTCCTCGATCTCCTGGAGGGCAGCCTGGGCCTCATTCCATGCGGTCTCTGCGCTCTGACGAGCCTTGGCGAGTTCAGTCCCTTGAACCGACGCATCATGCTCCAAGGCTTCGCATTTCTTGACCATATCCTAGAGCTCCTGCTGGATTTCTTTGACCCGGGCCTTGGACTTCTTACGGGTGGCTTGCTGCTGGATAGCCTTCTCCTTGGCCTCGCCCAGGGCCTTCATCAGGGCCTCGACCTCGGTCGCGGCCCCTGCACATATTACGACACAGCGGTCAATATACAGCGCCTATCCTTTCTAAACACACAACAAGTCGTCACTCACCTTGCTTCTCCGGGAACCGAACCTTAACCTCGCCAAGCTCATTCTCGATCCGCTCCAGCCTCTGCCTCAGCTTAGAGACTTCAGCAGCATGGGAGGTCGCGGCCAACAGCGACACCTGCTTATTCATACATATTACATTAGTCTCCTACAACAGAAGATTGATCCTCTGTCCGGTTCTTCTTGTCAAACACCGGACAGTGTCTCAGGGGCTACTGGCTACACGTGTTTTTTCTCTTTCTTACATCGAAACCTCTTAACAGGCTATTGCAGGCTTCATTCGGTCCACTCTTGGTGGACTAAATCTTCTCGATCACCGCAACCACAAGGACACGGTGCTCGTGCACGACAGAGACGCCTCGAAGTGCCTCCATCGGGTTATCCGGTGC